>NW_026047059.1:0-77646 GCF_023864275.1 Schistocerca cancellata | reverse complement strand
GTTGCGGCGGCCCTTCGGTGCCAGCCACGTCGCGTGAGCGGCGGGTTGCTCTGGTCGACACGTGGTGCTCTGGTTTGTTGTTTGGTGCCCTTTGGCCGGTGGGTGGTCCGTGTGTCTCGGTATCTGGTCGTGGTCGTGCTGCCCGTTTGTCGGCGTTGTCCTGTGGCTTCGCTTTTGTTTTTGCGGCGTGCCGACGACCCGACGCGACCTTTACACCCAAAGTGTGGCGCCCGAAGGTGAACCAACGTCGTAATCCGACCTGGGCGCTTAAGCTCTAAGCCTAAGCTGAGCGAACCGAACCTGTAGCGTTGCGTAGCGTGAGGTGCGGTGAGGTCAGCCTCAGCGCCAAGTAAGCCAAGCTGTCCGGCCGTGAGGTGGGTGGGTAGGTAGGTGCGGCTGCTGCGGCCACCTGACGCCCGACGTGTGTTTGAATGCTTAACCTAAGTTTGAGGCTTAACCTAACCCAAGTGGCCTTAACCTAACCTAACCTAACCTAACCTCTGACGCCCGACGTGTGTTTGAATGCTTAACCTAAGTTTGACGCTTAACCTAACACCGACCCTTAACCTAACCGAGGTGCCCCTAACCTAACCTTAATGTAACGTAACCTAACCTAACCTCTGACGCCTGACGTGTGTTTTGAATGCTTAACCTAACCCAAGTGCCCTTAACCTAACCCACGTCCACCGAACCTAACCGAGACGTGTGAACCTAATGTCTAACTCGTAACGCGTGATGTTGGCTGTCGTGTGTGCTGACGGCAGATTGGGTTGGTCTGTAGTTGCGGATTTCGGGTTTGCCTCGGGCGAGGGGGTTGGCTCGTAAGCGGCGAGGGGCGCTCCGGCGGAGCATGTTGCTTTGCAGGCGGCGCCCGTTTTTGCGGCGGGCACAATTGAAATTGTTGGGAAACGAACGAAAGGGCTGTGAATGTTGGCGGGCGAGAGGAGGAGGACGTGGCCCGACGGCTGCGGGCCGATCGGGAAACGGTGGGAGGGCGATGGGGCGGCGGAGGTGCGTTTGCACGGCCGTCATCGCCGCACGCCTCCGCTTGTGTGGCTGTGGCGCCGGCCGCGCTGGCCGGGCTGCCGCGGCGACGGTGCGGGGCTTTTGCCGAAGGTTTGGCCATTGTGGCCGGTCGCCGGCTGGGGCTGTGGGGCGGCATTTGGGCGTGGGCGGCGATTCTCGGCGGGCCGACCCAGGCTGTAGCGCGCGGTGGCTGCAGTTTGGCCGTGGTTTGCGGCGCTGCCGTGGCGACTGGTTGGCGACTGTGGTGTGGCTGTGTGTAGCCCCATCCTCGGTGGTTTGAAAGGCGCGGGTGGTTGTGGCGCAGGTGTGGGGCTGCTCCGCACAGGCTGTCGGACGTTGGGCGGTAGCAAGCGCGGGAGGCGCGGCGCGGCGGCGCGCAGAGTGGCGGCCGCTCTCTCGGCCGTCCGCGCCCGCCCGCGACACTGGCTGGGCCTGTGCGTCGAGGCGGCTACTATTCCTCTGCTGTGCGCTCCGCTCGCTGCGTGTCTCCTCTCGCTCTCGCTGCTCGCTGTGTGTTAACGCGCGTCGTCGAAATGGCAGATCAGGCGGCTACGAACGAGACTGCTGCGGCACCCGCCGCCACCGGCACTACGAAGAAGGCAAAGTCTGCGTCGTCTGCGAAGAAGCCGCGCGCCAAGCCTGCGCACCCGCGCACCTCTGAGATGGTGACGGCCGCCATCAAGAGTCTGAAGGAGCGCGGCGGATCGTCGCTGCAGGCGATCAAGAAGTACATTGCCGCGCACTACAAGCTGGACGCGGAGAAGCTGGCGCCGTTTATCAAGAAGTACCTCAAGTCGGCCGTGGTGGCGGGCGAGCTGGTGCAGACGAAGGGGAAGGGCGCGTCCGGCTCTTTCAAGCTTGCCGGCGCCGGCGGCGGGGCGGCTGAGGGCGGCAAGGCTCGTGCTGGCGGTGCCAAGAAGAAGCGCGCCGCTCCGGCCAGCAAGGAGAAGAAGGGCGCCCGTGCGGCCGGCGCAAAGAAGGCTGGTGGCGTGAAGGCGGCGACTGGTCGGAAGGCGGGCGCCGCCAAGAAGGCGTCTGCGGCGTCGGCCGCTCCCGCCGGTGCGAAGAAGGCGGCTGCTGCCAAGCCGGCCAAGGCCAAGTCGCCGTCGAAGGCGAAGAAGGCCGCCAAGGTTCCGACGAAGAAGCCGAAGGCGCCGCGCCCGAAGAAGGCGACGACGCCGTCTAAGGCGAAGGCTTCGCCCAAGAAGAAGAAGTAGAGAGGAATGGGAAAGGAAGGGTTGGCGGTTGACTCCGTCGTCCGCACCCCCCGTCCCCGTCGTCTAGTGGCGCGCAACAGACGCGCGGCCCAAAACGGCCCTTCTCAGGGCCATCAAAGCACGTCGGGAAGGTTTTGATTGTCGTGTTTGTGTTGCGGTGTGGTTGTGTCGTCTGGCGTTTCTGTATGCCCGTGTGTGGATACTGTTTGCGTGCCGTGGTGGTTGGATTGCGGGGGGGGGGTCGGTGGCGGGTGCGGGCGGCGGTAGCGGTTTTGTCGTTGCGGTTGATTGTCGCCGTTTTTTTTTTTTGGTCGCGGCCGGCCGACGGTTGGTTTTGTGTCATGTTGTTTGAATACTTTGGTTGGCCTGCCTGCCGTCTTCTCGGATGTGTCTTGTCTTGTGTGTGTGTTCTTGCAACGGGGGCGGGGGACGTTGAGATGTGGAAAGGGTCGGTGGCGTTGGACGTGCCTGGCTTTTTGTTTCGTTTTCTTTTCGAAACGAAGCGGCGGCCGGCCGTGTGGTTGACGGCGTCGGCCGATGGGTATTGTGCGCTTTGAGCGCCGCGCCGGGGAGGCATGATGTTGATTGTTGCGCGCGCCAGCAAGCTGGCAGGGGAGAGCGGCTGTGGCGGACGGACGGGAAGTGGAAGTGGTGTTTTGTCTTTGGTTCTGTGGTTGTGGGGCGAGAGGCGACCGACAAAGTTTGCTCGCGACGGAGTGATGTTAGTGGCCCTTAAAAGGGCCGTTTTGTTTGTTGCGTGCGTGGGCGGTGCCCAGCGGCTGGCGCGGTGTTTAGGCGCGCTCGCCGCGGATGCGGCGCGCGAGCTGGATGTCCTTGGGCATGATGGTGACGCGCTTGGCGTGGATTGCGCACAGGTTGGTGTCTTCGAAGAGGCCGACGAGGTAGGCCTCGCTGGCCTCCTGCAGGGCCATGACCGCGGAGCTCTGGAAGCGCAGGTCGGTCTTGAAGTCCTGGGCGATCTCGCGCACTAGGCGCTGGAATGGCAGCTTGCGGATGAGCAGCTCTGTGCTCTTCTGGTAGCGCCTGATTTCTCGCAGGGCGACGGTGCCCGGCCTGTAGCGGTGGGGCTTCTTGACGCCGCCGGTGGCGGGCGCGCTCTTCCTCGCCGCCTTGGTGGCGAGCTGTTTGCGCGGCGCCTTTCCGCCGGTGGACTTGCGGGCCGTTTGCTTTGTGCGGGCCATAGCGGTAGCGGTTAGCGGAGCGGCGTGGAGGCGAGCGAGGTGCTGCGTCGGGTGCTGCCTTGACGACACGGGCGCGCGCCAGCCACCGTGGTGCGCTTATATGCCCTCGGTTGCGCGTGGTGGGGGGAGGGCGGGCCAGAGTCTATATAGGGGGGCTGGCGCGTGCGCCGGGCGCAGACCGTAGCCGACTCGCTAGCGCCGGGTGAGGAGCCAGCCGCTGCAGCAGACGCTTTGCTTGCCTTGAGCTTTTTGAGGATTTAGAAGAGATGACTGGCCGCGGCAAGGGAGGAAAGGGGCTCGGCAAGGGTGGCGCCAAGCGGCACCGCAAGGTGTTGCGCGACAACATCCAGGGCATCACGAAGCCCGCGATCCGCCGCCTGGCTCGCAGGGGCGGCGTGAAGCGCATCTCTGGTCTGATCTACGAGGAGACCCGCGGAGTGCTGAAGGTGTTCCTGGAGAACGTGATCCGCGACGCGGTGACGTACACTGAGCACGCCAAGCGCAAGACTGTGACGGCCATGGACGTGGTGTACGCCCTGAAGAGGCAGGGGCGCACCCTGTACGGTTTCGGCGGTTAGGCGCGTCGCAGCCGGTGTGCTGTGCCGCGTTGGCCTTCCCGCGGCCGTGGGAGAGACGAAAACGGCCCTTTTCAGGGCCACCACACTGTTCGGAAATTGAAAAGTGCGAAAGAGTCTGTGTTGTTGCTGCGTGTGTTGCCTGCCTGCCTTGTTTCTTTCATTCTTCATTTCGTTTGCGTTTGACTGACGTGACGTGACTGGGAGAAAGGAAAGGAAGCGGGTCTTGTGGCTGTGTGTGTGTGTGTGTGTGTGTGTGTGTGTGTGTGTGTGTGTGTGTGCGTGCGCGCGCGCGCGAGAGAGGGCGTTGTGTGTTTGTTTTGTTTATCGATCGATGGAGACGCCGGGCTGTGTGTTGTTGTTGTTGTTGTTGTTGTTGTTGTGCGAGAGGCGGTGAATATTTGCGTGGTTTTGGCTGTGTGTTTGCGGCGGCGTTGGAGTTGCCGAGGCAAGGCGTGCCCATAGGCGGCCGGATCAGCTGTTTCGTTTGTATGGGGCGCGCGGGAGTGGAGGGCGGTGTGTCGACACGCTCGTTTAACAGTTGGTGATTATTGCTGTCGTTGTCGTTTGGAAGGCGACTGTGCGTGCGTGGAGGTGCTTGAGGCAAACGAAAAACAAAAGAGAAACGTGTGTGTGGCCACACGGGCTGTGGACGACAAGATGGGGCGGCTCTTCTTGTTGTTCTTCTCTCTTTCCTTTAGTCCTCTACCGTTAGAGGGGGAGTTGGTGGAGGTTATTGTCGCCTGTGGACATTTGCTCCTCTTTTCTGTGTGTTGTTCTTATCTTTGGTAGTGTGCTTTTTCGGACGTTGCTGTTTGTTGAGAGTGATTATGTGTTCTGTTTGTGCTACTGCTGGAGTAGCGACTCGGGTCTTGCACATCTGTCCCTGTGGTGTTCATATTGCCCAAGGGTCAAGACGTAATAGTCATTTTCTGAATTCCGCGCGGTGGCGTAGAACGCTTGTGCCAGGGCGCGGAATCGTGTTGTGGGTGGTTGTAGGCAGGTCTGCCGCGGGGACGTGTAAGGCCCGTCGTAGAGCGCTCTGCTTTGGACCCTTCTGTAGGCGATGCATCGTCGACCTGGCTGCATAGCCCCTATAGAGGGCGCGCATATTTCCAGTATCGCTACCCCTGTTGCGGGGTCGAGGGAACAGGGGTACAGGATCTGCATCCTGGCGTGAGCGTTTGTGCCAAGTTGCCCTATGTGACACTTCGATGTCAGGCGTGACACCGAGGTACCTCGCAGAATATCTGCCCCTGCAATCGTAGCAGTTGGTATGGTCTTCTTGCCGGCGGCGGCTGTGGAAGTGAAGTTAAGTTAAAGTAAAGTAAAGTAAAGCAAAGCGCGGCGAGGACGACTGAAATTTTGCTTTGGACGTAGGTTTGTGTGGTGGCCCTGAAAAGGGCCGATTGTTGTGAGCCGAGCCGGGCCGGCAAAGCGCGTTGCGTGCAGGGGAGCACGCAGCGCTGCTGGGCGGCGGGTCCGCGTGCCGATTGCCTGGCCTCTCTGTTTAGGCCTTCTTCTCGGTCTTCTTTGGCAGCAGGACGGCCTGGATGTTGGGCAGGACACCACCCTGTGCGATGGTGACGCCCGACAGGAGCTTGTTGAGCTCCTCGTCGTTGCGGATGGCAAGCTGCAGGTGGCGCGGGATGATGCGCGTCTTCTTGTTGTCGCGGGCCGCGTTTCCGGCCAGCTCGAGCACCTCAGCCGCGAGGTACTCCATGACGGCGGCGAGGTAGACGGGCGCCCCGGCGCCGACGCGCTCGGCGTAGTTTCCCTTGCGCAGGAGGCGGTGGATTCTGCCGACCGGGAACTGGAGCCCGGCCCTGCTTGAGCGGGACTTTGACTTGCCCTTGACTTTGCCTCCCTTTCCGCGTCCGGACATGGCGATGCGCTGTGGTGTAAAAAAACGAGACGAGACGAAGGACGGTGCGAGCCGCAGCGAGTCGAGCAGCGGAGTGGCGGCGCCGCCAGGGGTGGGGGTCCTTTATGCTCTCGGGTGCGGCGGCCGGTTGCGCTCGCGGCCCATTGGTCGGCGGCCGCAACGGGGCGAGCTGGTAAAGGTGCGGCGGCGGGGCGCGCTGGGTGCCACTGTGTGGGGAGACGCTGACTAGAGCGGAGCGCTTGCTGCTGGTGTTGCTGCCGTACGTTCTTGTTTGTTTGCGATGCCGCCCAAGACTAGCGGGAAGGCCGCCAAGAAGGCTGGCAAGGCGCAGAAGAACATTTCGAAGGGCGACAAGAAGAAGAAGCGCAAGAGGAAGGAGAGCTATGCCATCTACATCTACAAGGTGCTGAAGCAGGTGCACCCTGACACGGGCATCTCGTCGAAGGCGATGAGCATCATGAACAGCTTCGTGAACGACATTTTCGAGCGCATCGCGGCCGAGGCGTCTCGCCTGGCGCACTACAACAAGCGCTCGACCATCACGTCCCGCGAGATCCAGACCGCTGTGCGGCTGTTGCTGCCTGGCGAGCTGGCCAAGCACGCCGTGAGCGAGGGCACGAAGGCGGTGACCAAGTACACGAGCTCCAAGTAAGGAGGTGGCTCTGGAATGGAAGGAGATCCTCCGTTGCGAGAGCGGCAAAACGGCCCTTTTCAGGGCCACCAAATGGCCTTTGCGGGAAGGGCGGAATTGTTGTTGTTGTTGTTTTTGTTTTGTTTTGTGTGTGAGTGGGTGGACGGTGGCAATAGCTACCGCTTTGGTTGCGACGCGACGGGGTGGGGTGGCCGATGCGATGAATAATTTGATTGTTTATGGGGCGCGTCGCGTGTCGCGTGTTGCGGGGTGCGGCCACGGTGTGACGTGGAATGGAGGCACGTGCGCACAAGTCGTTGTCTGCGAGGGGGGGGGGGGGAAGTGCGATCGGTGATGTGCCCTTTGGATGGAGGTGCCGGTTAGTTACGTGACGGGTGGAAACGACACGCGATTGTTGGGAATGTCAGTGTGTAACGACGGCCGTTTGCGGGTCGGTTTGCACGCCATATATGGCGAGGGTGAAATGTGTCTGTAAATGCAGCGTGGAGGCGTGTGAGTGACGTTTAAATGTGAACGCGCATTGAGACACACCACTGTGTATTGCATTGTACGGGCGACACGCACGATGATATGTACCTTTCCCCCGACTCTGATTTCGATAGTCGTGTCTGACCGACTGTGTCTGCTTGTGTGCGTACGACGCACGCACACCGACGTCGTCATTGAAGATGCATGCTCGCGTGTCCAGTGCAGTACAGTAGAGTAAGCGCGACGCTAGAAGACGACGGTCGCTTTGGCGAATGTGCGTACACGTGTTTGTGTGTATGTCGGTGATGTGGTCCGATCCGTCGCCTCTGGGAAACTGTCGATCGGCGCGGTACACCGGACGTCTTGAACACCCGTCATACCGTCATACCGTCATACCGTTGGTACACCGTCGCGCTGAGAACGGTTACCGAAAGGTGAACGAACCTCTGATCGGTCGAATGTCTGGGCAGAACGTGAGGAGAGAATGGTGGAGGAAAGGACAGAGGGGAAAAAACAAATATATATATAGAGAGAGAGAGAGAGAGAGAGAGAGAGAGAGAGAGAAAACGGAAAAAAAACCAAACAAAACGGAGAAACGCAGTGTAGA
Organism: Schistocerca cancellata; assembly: GCF_023864275.1. Lineage (NCBI taxonomy): Eukaryota > Metazoa > Arthropoda > Insecta > Orthoptera > Acrididae > Schistocerca > Schistocerca cancellata. Next base: position 70,014 of record NW_026047059.1, on the reverse strand, counting down.
GCAACGGAACGTTCCCGTGTCGGAGGTGTATTGTAGCCGCACTGAAATGCGCGTAACGGCGCGGCGGCAAGTGTCTGCCGTGGTGAACGTTACCTTTGACGGCTGAATTGTGCGTTGCGTTGCTTTGCTTTCCCGGATGTGTATGTAACGTAACGTTCGTTGAGATGGTTCTGAGGAAGAATGTACGACAGTGCCCGTGCCGTCTATGTTCGTGTGCAAAGCCATTGTGTGTGTGTGTGTGTGTGTGTGTGTTGTTTTGAGAATTGCGTCCGGGAATGGCGGTGGGCGTGCCCTGCATGTGGCCCGGAAGGCTGTTCGTTTCGCGGTAGTGTGTGGACAGGGGAGGGGCACGCGTAACGCTGCTGGCATGGCATGGCATGGCATTCGGGAGATGGGAGGGGGCAAACGAAGAAAACAAGACGCGGAGGCTATAAAGACGGGGAGGGGCGCGGTGTGGGTGGCTTGCGCTGCGCTCGGCTGGCGCGTGCGGCGTTGTTTTTGTGCAAAAGAAGAGAAAACGAATGGGTTGCCGGGAGGGGGCCGTTGTGGTGTAGCCGCAGACGCGGCTGTCAGTGAACGTGGTGAGACCGAGGGATGCGGGAGGGGCGGGGGCGGGGAAGACGCTAGAAGAAGGAGAAAAACGCTGCTGCAACCAACATAAAATGAGGCCCTTTGTAACCTGCCAGCAACAAAACAACAACAAAAAAAAAAAAAGGCGTCTATCAACATTGAATGTAAATGGAAATGGACCCAAGTGTAACCTCCCCGCACAAATAGTCGTAAGTAAGTGAGTGAGTGAGTGAGTGAGTGAGTGAGTGAGTGAATGATGATAAAAATGTGCCAGAATGTTGTTAACGTCCCTAGAAAATGAACGAACGAAGATTGATGAGAAACGCGCGATAATATGATGAATGGAAATAATGAACCATGAACATCTCAACAGACATAATTGAAAACCCGATAAACGTTGTAAGGGCAGCGCTGGCTGACCTTCGGCCCTGTGTATTCTGAAACGCCCCCCTTTGAACAACAATGTATACAAAACTGTGCTTAAACTGACACACAATATTTTGAGCGCAACGCAATCTGACTATCAAAGATCCCTGCAAAAGAATGGCCCTGAGTAACATTAAAGTACACCTGTCGGAAATCACTTACCTCACAAAAATCTTCATTACTCGAACTACTGCAATACAGCGAGCACCACTGCTGCCAGCTAAATAAGAGATTCCAAACTACGGAGGGCACTAACTACCGATAGGGATAGTTAGCAAAGTAAAGATGTTTAATAGAGAACAACAAACAATGTATTTACCCTTAATATCATCACCAGTCATAATATATGTAATTTGAAACGTCCGCCATCTCTGTCCTCACATGCACCAGTGCTGGCGGCTCACCCCTAACTGCGCAACGCTACGCGCTGTTCACATCCAGCTATAGCAGTTCATGACAACAACAATGCAAACTAGCCACAGACTGCACACAGCACAGGCAGTGATTTTCACGCGGAGCGCTACGTGGCATTACCAATATAAAAATCTAAACAAACAGCGTACGTACAAATTAGAATAAAAAGAGCAAAAGATCGTTACGTCAAAAAAAAAAAAAAAAAAAACAAAAAAGACAAAAGAGAAAAAACAAACTGCATCTATATGTGCTCTTAACTGTAGATACCTGTACACAGCGTCGTGCAATGAATGCCGGCTCACATTTAATTTTGATTGTTGGAGGAAATGCGTAGGAAATATTATTTAAATGGAAATGAATGGTTGTACTTTAAAAAAGTTTGTTTGGAAACAAAGTATTATTGGGGCATTTTGTTGTGAAGAAAATAGTTACAATTGACATACAGTATTAGATTTGCGCAATGCAGCTTCATTACCTTACCTGTAATAACAGTATGCATCGTCCCGAACGGAGACCAGAGTCGCGAGAAGAGCACGCCGCCGCCCGCTCAGTACAACCGTCCACTCGCTAATACTGTCGACTGACTACTACCTCTCCCGACCCGCCACATATAGATGACAACTGTTCCTGCCGACCCGCTACGTGCTACTAGTGTCGTGTGGCGCAGACTAGCGACGATAAGAAACGCTCTGGTCAGAGATTGTGTCGTGCCTCGCCATCGCTGGTAATGAGTACATACGTGTTTCAGCGCGCGTACCGGAAGACGCAGTGCGGAGCCAGAGACTGTGTTGTCGAGGCCGTCGACGCAGTGCATGTCGGTCGGTCGAGTGCGTGCGGGAGGGCAGAGAGGCAGCGTCGGCACGGAGATGCACGCACGGGGGCTGCGGCGTGGCGCGTTTGCGGTAGGCGCCTTTGGTGGCAACGGCCGGGACAAGCAGCGGTGTATGGTGTGGTGCGGGCCGGACAGGGGCGGAGGAGGAGGAGGAGGCGGCGCGACGATGGCATTGGGGCGGAAACGGGGACGGGGACGGCGACGGCGGATGTTGAGAGGCGTCACGCGCGGACCGACACAGACGCACAGATAGATAGGTAGGAAGAAGAAGAAGGGGCGGCTGGTGAGTGAGTGCAATTTAGGCGGTAGACACAAGAGGTCGGCACGGCATTTGCGTGATGTGGCGTTGTGACGGGGTGTGCTCGCTTGCCTCGTTTTGTTGATGCGCGCAGGAAGATGTGCAGAGCAGCGGCGGGCGGCTCGGCTCGGTTCGGTTTGGCCCGGCGGGCCGCGCTGTTGTCGCGGACGTGAGCGCCCCCTGGCGGGTGGCCGGAGGCGGCGCGGCGTGTTGGACGTGTGGCTGGCGGCAGTGCACAATTGCGAGTGGCTGGCGGTGTGGCGGTTGGCGCGTCGGGCGGCCGAGAGAGAGGAGAGGTATGTGTTTGCGGGCGCCTTTGCTGCGCGGCGTCGTGCAGGGCGGGCGGGCGGGCGCCTGTCGACTGTGTGTGTGTGTGTGTGTGTGTGTGTGTGTGTGGCGAATTGGCGGCGTTGTGCTCCGGCCGAAGGCGTCTGGAGAGGAGAGTTGGTCGTGATGTCATGTCGCGCCGTGTCATGTTTGCGAAACGGCTGCCGAGAGGTGTGGTGGTAGCGAGCCGGTCGGTGTCGGTGCGATGGGAATGTGCGTTTGGCGGTTTCGGTGTGCTTTTTGCGGCGTGAGAGTGGGGCGGGCGGGCAGGCTTGCTGTTGTTGGTTCCTTGTGTCTTGTGTGTAGCTTGATGGCAACGTGGAAGGGCGCCGGTTTCGAGCCGTGCGTGTGGTTGTCGACGTTGACTGGTTGGGGTGTGCCGTTGCACGTGCATGTTTGGGTCGTTGGTGTGGTTTTGGCTGGCTGGCTGGCTGGCTGGCTGTGTGTGTGTACGACGGGAAGGGGGAGGCGGCGGTGGATAGTGCAGTAGTTGTGTCGTTGGCACGGGCGTCGGGTGCGGCTGTGCGTAGTGGCGGAAAGGTGTCGGTTGCGGGAAGCGAGGCCGTCGTTGGCGGTGTCGCGTGCCTTCGTGAATCGAGTGGGGGCGGGGAAAGGAGCAGCGTGCCGCTGCGTCGTGGCCGTTAGCCAGAGGCTGTGCTTTGATAGTTTTGTGGACGGTTCGTGCGAGGCGATTTGTTGCCTGCCCTATGTTTGTTTGTTTGTTGTTTTGGAGACGACGACTGGTTGGTGGCGTGCGCGCGAGCGAAGTGGCGGTGTGCGTTTCCCGTGTCGACTGCCGGCCGGCGACAGGTGCGCCGTCGGTGGGGTGGGTGGCCGGCACAAGTAGGGGCGGCGGCGTCGTTGCGGTGTGTTTGTGTTGTCGGCGACAGCTGTTTGTGCGGTGCGTGTGAATGGTGGTGCAAACGTGTGCTGGCGTTGAGGCTGCGACCGCGGCGTGTTGTTGGTTGATGTTGAACAGCGGCTGTGTGCGGTGGTGGTGTTGCCGCACGTGCATCCGGCCCGGCGCGGAAAGCGCAGTTGCGGCGGCCCTTCGGTGCCAGCCACGTCGCGTGAGCGGCGGGTTGCTCTGGTCGACACGTGGTGCTCTGGTTTGTTGTTTGGTGCCCTTTGGCCGGTGGGTGGTCCGTGTGTCTCGGTATCTGGTCGTGGTCGTGCTGCCCGTTTGTCGGCGTTGTCCTGTGGCTTCGCTTTTGTTTTTGCGGCGTGCCGACGACCCGACGCGACCTTTACACCCAAAGTGTGGCGCCCGAAGGTGAACCAACGTCGTAATCCGACCTGGGCGCTTAAGCTCTAAGCCTAAGCTGAGCGAACCGAACCTGTAGCGTTGCGTAGCGTGAGGTGCGGTGAGGTCAGCCTCAGCGCCAAGTAAGCCAAGCTGTCCGGCCGTGAGGTGGGTGGGTAGGTAGGTGCGGCTGCTGCGGCCACCTGACGCCCGACGTGTGTTTGAATGCTTAACCTAAGTTTGAGGCTTAACCTAACCCAAGTGGCCTTAACCTAACCTAACCTAACCTAACCTCTGACGCCCGACGTGTGTTTGAATGCTTAACCTAAGTTTGACGCTTAACCTAACACCGACCCTTAACCTAACCGAGGTGCCCCTAACCTAACCTTAATGTAACGTAACCTAACCTAACCTCTGACGCCTGACGTGTGTTTTGAATGCTTAACCTAACCCAAGTGCCCTTAACCTAACCCACGTCCACCGAACCTAACCGAGACGTGTGAACCTAATGTCTAACTCGTAACGCGTGATGTTGGCTGTCGTGTGTGCTGACGGCAGATTGGGTTGGTCTGTAGTTGCGGATTTCGGGTTTGCCTCGGGCGAGGGGTTGGCTCGTAAGCGGCGAGGGGCGCTCCGGCGGAGCATGTTGCTTTGCAGGCGGCGCCCGTTTTTGCGGCGGGCACAATTGAAATTGTTGGGAAACGAACGAAAGGGCTGTGAATGTTGGCGGGCGAGAGGAGGAGGACGTGGCCCGACGGCTGCGGGCCGATCGGGAAACGGTGGGAGGGCGATGGGGCGGCGGAGGTGCGTTTGCACGGCCGTCATCGCCGCACGCCTCCGCTTGTGTGGCTGTGGCGCCGGCCGCGCTGGCCGGGCTGCCGCGGCGACGGTGCGGGGCTTTTGCCGAAGGTTTGGCCATTGTGGCCGGTCGCCGGCTGGGGCTGTGGGGGCGGCATTTGGGCGTGGGCGGCGATTCTCGGCGGGCCGACCCAGGCTGTAGCGCGCGGTGGCTGCAGTTTGGCCGTGGTTTGCGGCGCTGCCGTGGCGACTGGTTGGCGACTGTGGTGTGGCTGTGTGTAGCCCCATCCTCGGTGGTTTGAAAGGCGCGGGTGGTTGTGGCGCAGGTGTGGGGCTGCTCCGCACAGGCTGTCGGACGTTGGGCGGTAGCAAGCGCGGGAGGCGCGGCGCGGCGGCGCGCAGAGTGGCGGCCGCTCTCTCGGCCGTCCGCGCCCGCCCGCGACACTGGCTGGGCCTGTGCGTCGAGGCGGCTATTCCTCTGCTGTGCGCTCCGCTCGCTGCGTGTCTCCTCTCGCTCTCGCTGCTCGCTGTGTGTTAACGCGCGTCGTCGAAATGGCAGATCAGGCGGCTACGAACGAGACTGCTGCGGCACCCGCCGCCACCGGCACTACGAAGAAGGCAAAGTCTGCGTCGTCTGCGAAGAAGCCGCGCGCCAAGCCTGCGCACCCGCGCACCTCTGAGATGGTGACGGCCGCCATCAAGAGTCTGAAGGAGCGCGGCGGATCGTCGCTGCAGGCGATCAAGAAGTACATTGCCGCGCACTACAAGCTGGACGCGGAGAAGCTGGCGCCGTTTATCAAGAAGTACCTCAAGTCGGCCGTGGTGGCGGGCGAGCTGGTGCAGACGAAGGGGAAGGGCGCGTCCGGCTCTTTCAAGCTTGCCGGCGCCGGCGGCGGGGCGGCTGAGGGCGGCAAGGCTCGTGCTGGCGGTGCCAAGAAGAAGCGCGCCGCTCCGGCCAGCAAGGAGAAGAAGGGCGCCCGTGCGGCCGGCGCAAAGAAGGCTGGTGGCGTGAAGGCGGCGACTGGTCGGAAGGCGGGCGCCGCCAAGAAGGCGTCTGCGGCGTCGGCCGCTCCCGCCGGTGCGAAGAAGGCGGCTGCTGCCAAGCCGGCCAAGGCCAAGTCGCCGTCGAAGGCGAAGAAGGCCGCCAAGGTTCCGACGAAGAAGCCGAAGGCGCCGCGCCCGAAGAAGGCGACGACGCCGTCTAAGGCGAAGGCTTCGCCCAAGAAGAAGAAGTAGAGAGGAATGGGAAAGGAAGGGTTGGCGGTTGACTCCGTCGTCCGCACCCCCCGTCCCCGTCGTCTAGTGGCGCGCAACAGACGCGCGGCCCAAAACGGCCCTTCTCAGGGCCATCAAAGCACGTCGGGAAGGTTTTGATTGTCGTGTTTGTGTTGCGGTGTGGTTGTGTCGTCTGGCGTTTCTGTATGCCCGTGTGTGGATACTGTTTGCGTGCCGTGGTGGTTGGATTGCGGGGGGGGGGTCGGTGGCGGGTGCGGGCGGCGGTAGCGGTTTTGTCGTTGCGGTTGATTGTCGCCGTTTTTTTTTTTTGGTCGCGGCCGGCCGACGGTTGGTTTTGTGTCATGTTGTTTGAATACTTTGGTTGGCCTGCCTGCCGTCTTCTCGGATGTGTCTTGTCTTGTGTGTGTGTTCTTGCAACGGGGGCGGGGGACGTTGAGATGTGGAAAGGGTCGGTGGCGTTGGACGTGCCTGGCTTTTTATTTCGTTTTCTTTTCGAAACGAAGCGGCGGCCGGCCGTGTGGTTGACGGCGTCGGCCGATGGGTATTGTGCGCTTTGAGCGCCGCGCCGGGGAGGCATGATGTTGATTGTTGCGCGCGCCAGCAAGCTGGCAGGGGAGAGCGGCTGTGGCGGACGGACGGGAAGTGGAAGTGGTGTTTTGTCTTTGGTTCTGTGGTTGTGGGGCGAGAGGCGACCGACAAAGTTTGCTCGCGACGGAGTGATGTTAGTGGCCCTTAAAAGGGCCGTTTTGTTTGTTGCGTGCGTGGGCGGTGCCCAGCGGCTGGCGCGGTGTTTAGGCGCGCTCGCCGCGGATGCGGCGCGCGAGCTGGATGTCCTTGGGCATGATGGTGACGCGCTTGGCGTGGATTGCGCACAGGTTGGTGTCTTCGAAGAGGCCGACGAGGTAGGCCTCGCTGGCCTCCTGCAGGGCCATGACCGCGGAGCTCTGGAAGCGCAGGTCGGTCTTGAAGTCCTGGGCGATCTCGCGCACTAGGCGCTGGAATGGCAGCTTGCGGATGAGCAGCTCTGTGCTCTTCTGGTAGCGCCTGATTTCTCGCAGGGCGACGGTGCCCGGCCTGTAGCGGTGGGGCTTCTTGACGCCGCCGGTGGCGGGCGCGCTCTTCCTCGCCGCCTTGGTGGCGAGCTGTTTGCGCGGCGCCTTTCCGCCGGTGGACTTGCGGGCCGTTTGCTTTGTGCGGGCCATAGCGGTAGCGGTTAGCGGAGCGGCGTGGAGGCGAGCGAGGTGCTGCGTCGGGTGCTGCCTTGACGACACGGGCGCGCGCCAGCCACCGTGGTGCGCTTATATGCCCTCGGTTGCGCGTGGTGGGGGGAGGGCGGGCCAGAGTCTATATAGGGGGGCTGGCGCGTGCGCCGGGCGCAGACCGTAGCCGACTCGCTAGCGCCGGGTGAGGAGCCAGCCGCTGCAGCAGACGCTTTGCTTGCCTTGAGCTTTTTGAGGATTTAGAAGAGATGACTGGCCGCGGCAAGGGAGGAAAGGGGCTCGGCAAGGGTGGCGCCAAGCGGCACCGCAAGGTGTTGCGCGACAACATCCAGGGCATCACGAAGCCCGCGATCCGCCGCCTGGCTCGCAGGGGCGGCGTGAAGCGCATCTCTGGTCTGATCTACGAGGAGACCCGCGGAGTGCTGAAGGTGTTCCTGGAGAACGTGATCCGCGACGCGGTGACGTACACTGAGCACGCCAAGCGCAAGACTGTGACGGCCATGGACGTGGTGTACGCCCTGAAGAGGCAGGGGCGCACCCTGTACGGTTTCGGCGGTTAGGCGCGTCGCAGCCGGTGTGCTGTGCCGCGTTGGCCTTCCCGCGGCCGTGGGAGAGACGAAAACGGCCCTTTTCAGGGCCACCACACTGTTCGGAAATTGAAAAGTGCGAAAGAGTCTGTGTTGTTGCTGCGTGTGTTGCCTGCCTGCCTTGTTTCTTTCATTCTTCATTTCGTTTGCGTTTGACTGACGTGACGTGACTGGGAGAAAGGAAAGGAAGCGGGTCTTGTGGCTGTGTGTGTGTGTGTGTGTGTGTGTGTGTGTGTGTGTGTGTGTGTGTGCGTGCGCGCGCGCGCGAGAGAGGGCGTTGTGTGTTTGTTTTGTTTATCGATCGATGGAGACGCCGGGCTGTGTGTTGTTGTTGTTGTTGTTGTTGTTGTTGTGCGAGAGGCGGTGAATATTTGCGTGGTTTTGGCTGTGTGTTTGCGGCGGCGTTGGAGTTGCCGAGGCAAGGCGTGCCCATAGGCGGCCGGATCAGCTGTTTCGTTTGTATGGGGCGCGCGGGAGTGGAGGGCGGTGTGTCGACACGCTCGTTTAACAGTTGGTGATTATTGCTGTCGTTGTCGTTTGGAAGGCGACTGTGCGTGCGTGGAGGTGCTTGAGGCAAACGAAAAACAAAAGAGAAACGTGTGTGTGGCCACACGGGCTGTGGACGACAAGATGGCGGCGGCTCTTCTTGTTGTTCTTCTCTCTTTCCTTTAGTCCTCTACCGTTAGAGGGGGAGTTGGTGGAGGTTATTGTCGCCTGTGGACATTTGCTCCTCTTTTCTGTGTGTTGTTCTTATCTTTGGTAGTGTGCTTTTTCGGACGTTGCTGTTTGTTGAGAGTGATTATGTGTTCTGTTTGTGCTACTGCTGGAGTAGCGACTCGGGTCTTGCACATCTGTCCCTGTGGTGTTCATATTGCCCAAGGGTCAAGACGTAATAGTCATTTTCTGAATTCCGCGCGGTGGCGTAGAACGCTTGTGCCAGGGCGCGGAATCGTGTTGTGGGTGGTTGTAGGCAGGTCTGCCGCGGGGACGTGTAAGGCCCGTCGTAGAGCGCTCTGCTTTGGACCCTTCTGTAGGCGATGCATCGTCGACCTGGCTGCATAGCCCCTATAGAGGGCGCGCATATTTCCAGTATCGCTACCCCTGTTGCGGGGTCGAGGGAACAGGGGTACAGGATCTGCATCCTGGCGTGAGCGTTTGTGCCAAGTTGCCCTATGTGACACTTCGATGTCAGGCGTGACACCGAGGTACCTCGCAGAATATCTGCCCCTGCAATCGTAGCAGTTGGTATGGTCTTCTTGCCGGCGGCGGCTGTGGAAGTGAAGTTAAGTTAAAGTAAAGTAAAGTAAAGCAAAGCGCGGCGAGGACGACTGAAATTTTGCTTTGGACGTAGGTTTGTGTGGTGGCCCTGAAAAGGGCCGATTGTTGTGAGCCGAGCCGGGCCGGCAAAGCGCGTTGCGTGCAGGGGAGCACGCAGCGCTGCTGGGCGGCGGGTCCGCGTGCCGATTGCCTGGCCTCTCTGTTTAGGCCTTCTTCTCGGTCTTCTTTGGCAGCAGGACGGCCTGGATGTTGGGCAGGACACCACCCTGTGCGATGGTGACGCCCGACAGGAGCTTGTTGAGCTCCTCGTCGTTGCGGATGGCAAGCTGCAGGTGGCGCGGGATGATGCGCGTCTTCTTGTTGTCGCGGGCCGCGTTTCCGGCCAGCTCGAGCACCTCAGCCGCGAGGTACTCCATGACGGCGGCGAGGTAGACGGGCGCCCCGGCGCCGACGCGCTCGGCGTAGTTTCCCTTGCGCAGGAGGCGGTGGATTCTGCCGACCGGGAACTGGAGCCCGGCCCTGCTTGAGCGGGACTTTGACTTGCCCTTGACTTTGCCTCCCTTTCCGCGTCCGGACATGGCGATGCGCTGTGGTGTAAAAAAACGAGACGAGACGAAGGACGGTGCGAGCCGCAGCGAGTCGAGCAGCGGAGTGGCGGCGCCGCCAGGGGTGGGGGTCCTTTATGCTCTCGGGTGCGGCGGCCGGTTGCGCTCGCGGCCCATTGGTCGGCGGCCGCAACGGGGCGAGCTGGTAAAGGTGCGGCGGCGGGGCGCGCTGGGTGCCACTGTGTGGGGAGACGCTGACTAGAGCGGAGCGCTTGCTGCTGGTGTTGCTGCCGTACGTTCTTGTTTGTTTGCGATGCCGCCCAAGACTAGCGGGAAGGCCGCCAAGAAGGCTGGCAAGGCGCAGAAGAACATTTCGAAGGGCGACAAGAAGAAGAAGCGCAAGAGGAAGGAGAGCTATGCCATCTACATCTACAAGGTGCTGAAGCAGGTGCACCCTGACACGGGCATCTCGTCGAAGGCGATGAGCATCATGAACAGCTTCGTGAACGACATTTTCGAGCGCATCGCGGCCGAGGCGTCTCGCCTGGCGCACTACAACAAGCGCTCGACCATCACGTCCCGCGAGATCCAGACCGCTGTGCGGCTGTTGCTGCCTGGCGAGCTGGCCAAGCACGCCGTGAGCGAGGGCACGAAGGCGGTGACCAAGTACACGAGCTCCAAGTAAGGAGGTGGCTCTGGAATGGAAGGAGATCCTCCGTTGCGAGAGCGGCAAAACGGCCCTTTTCAGGGCCACCAAATGGCCTTTGCGGGAAGGGCGGAATTGTTGTTGTTGTTGTTTTTGTTTTGTTTTGTGTGTGAGTGGGTGGACGGTGGCAATAGCTACCGCTTTGGTTGCGACGCGACGGGGTGGGGTGGCCGATGCGATGAATAATTTGATTGTTTATGGGGCGCGTCGCGTGTCGCGTGTTGCGGGGTGCGGCCACGGTGTGACGTGGAATGGAGGCACGTGCGCACAAGTCGTTGTCTGCGAGGGGGGGGGGGGGAAGTGCGATCGGTGATGTGCCCTTTGGATGGAGGTGCCGGTTAGTTACGTGACGGGTGGAAACGACACGCGATTGTTGGGAATGTCAGTGTGTAACGACGGCCGTTTGCGGGTCGGTTTGCACGCCATATATGGCGAGGGTGAAATGTGTCTGTAAATGCAGCGTGGAGGCGTGTGAGTGACGTTTAAATGTGAACGCGCATTGAGACACACCACTGTGTATTGCATTGTACGGGCGACACGCACGATGATATGTACCTTTCCCCCGACTCTGATTTCGATAGTCGTGTCTGACCGACTGTGTCTGCTTGTGTGCGTACGACGCACGCACACCGACGTCGTCATTGAAGATGCATGCTCGCGTGTCCAGTGCAGTACAGTAGAGTAAGCGCGACGCTAGAAGACGACGGTCGCTTTGGCGAATGTGCGTACACGTGTTTGTGTGTATGTCGGTGATGTGGTCCGATCCGTCGCCTCTGGGAAACTGTCGATCGGCGCGGTACACCGGACGTCTTGAACACCCGTCATACCGTCATACCGTCATACCGTTGGTACACCGTCGCGCTGAGAACGGTTACCGAAAGGTGAACGAACCTCTGATCGGTCGAATGTCTGGGCAGAACGTGAGGAGAGAATGGTGGAGGAAAGGACAGAGGGGAAAAAACAAATATATATATAGAGAGAGAGAGAGAGAGAGAGAGAGAGAGAGAGAGAAAACGGAAAAAAAACCAAACAAAACGGAGAAACGCAGTGTAGAGCAACGGAACGTTCCCGTGTCGGAGGTGTATTGTAGCCGCACTGAAATGCGCGTAACGGCGCGGCGGCAAGTGTCTGCCGTGGTGAACGTTACCTTTGACGGCTGAATTGTGCGTTGCGTTGCTTTGCTTTCCCGGATGTGTATGTAACGTAACGTTCGTTGAGATGGTTCTGAGGAAGAATGTACGACAGTGCCCGTGCCGTCTATGTTCGTGTGCAAAGCCATTGTGTGTGTGTGTGTGTGTGTGTGTGTTGTTTTGAGAATTGCGTCCGGGAATGGCGGTGGGCGTGCCCTGCATGTGGCCCGGAAGGCTGTTCGTTTCGCGGTAGTGTGTGGACAGGGGAGGGGCACGCGTAACGCTGCTGGCATGGCATGGCATGGCATTCGGGAGATGGGAGGGGGCAAACGAAGAAAACAAGACGCGGAGGCTATAAAGACGGGGAGGGGCGCGGTGTGGGTGGCTTGCGCTGCGCTCGGCTGGCGCGTGCGGCGTTGTTTTTGTGCAAAAGAAGAGAAAACGAATGGGTTGCCGGGAGGGGGCCGTTGTGGTGTAGCCGCAGACGCGGCTGTCAGTGAACGTGGTGAGACCGAGGGATGCGGGAGGGGCGGGGGCGGGGAAGACGCTAGAAGAAGGAGAAAAACGCTGCTGCAACCAACATAAAATGAGGCCCTTTGTAACCTGCCAGCAACAAAACAACAACAAAAAAAAAAAAGGCGTCTATCAACATTGAATGTAAATGGAAATGGACCCAAGTGTAACCTCCCCGCACAAATAGTCGTAAGTAAGTGAGTGAGTGAGTGAGTGAGTGAGTGAGTGAGTGAATGATGATAAAAATGTGCCAGAATGTTGTTAACGTCCCTAGAAAATGAACGAACGAAGATTGATGAGAAACGCGCGATAATATGATGAATGGAAATAATGAACCATGAACATCTCAACAGACATAATTGAAAACCCGATAAACGTTGTAAGGGCAGCGCTGGCTGACCTTCGGCCCTGTGTATTCTGAAACGCCCCCCTTTGAACAACAATGTATACAAAACTGTGCTTAAACTGACACACAATATTTTGAGCGCAACGCAATCTGACTATCAAAGATCCCTGCAAAAGAATGGCCCTGAGTAACATTAAAGTACACCTGTCGGAAATCACTTACCTCACAAAAATCTTCATTACTCGAACTACTGCAATACAGCGAGCACCACTGCTGCCAGCTAAATAAGAGATTCCAAACTACGGAGGGCACTAACTACCGATAGGGATAGTTAGCAAAGTAAAGATGTTTAATAGAGAACAACAAACAATGTATTTACCCTTAATATCATCACCAGTCATAATATATGTAATTTGAAACGTCCGCCATCTCTGTCCTCACATGCACCAGTGCTGGCGGCTCACCCCTAACTGCGCAACGCTACGCGCTGTTCACATCCAGCTATAGCAGTTCATGACAACAACAATGCAAACTAGCCACAGACTGCACACAGCACAGGCAGTGATTTTCACGCGGAGCGCTACGTGGCATTACCAATATAAAAATCTAAACAAACAGCGTACGTACAAATTAGAATAAAAAGAGCAAAAGATCGTTACGTCAAAAAAAAAAAAAAAAAAACAAAAAAGACAAAAGAGAAAAAACAAACTGCATCTATATGTGCTCTTAACTGTAGATACCTGTACACAGCGTCGTGCAATGAATGCCGGCTCACATTTAATTTTGATTGTTGGAGGAAATGCGTAGGAAATATTATTTAAATGGAAATGAATGGTTGTACTTTAAAAAAGTTTGTTTGGAAACAAAGTATTATTGGGGCATTTTGTTGTGAAGAAAATAGTTACAATTGACATACAGTATTAGATTTGCGCAATGCAGCTTCATTACCTTACCTGTAATAACAGTATGCATCGTCCCGAACGGAGACCAGAGTCGCGAGAAGAGCACGCCGCCGCCCGCTCAGTACAACCGTCCACTCGCTAATACTGTCGACTGACTACTACCTCTCCCGACCCGCCACATATAGATGACAACTGTTCCTGCCGACCCGCTACGTGCTACTAGTGTCGTGTGGCGCAGACTAGCGACGATAAGAAACGCTCTGGTCAGAGATTGTGTCGTGCCTCGCCATCGCTGGTAATGAGTACATACGTGTTTCAGCGCGCGTACCGGAAGACGCAGTGCGGAGCCAGAGACTGTGTTGTCGAGGCCGTCGACGCAGTGCATGTCGGTCGGTCGAGTGCGTGCGGGAGGGCAGAGAGGCAGCGTCGGCACGGAGATGCACGCACGGGGGCTGCGGCGTGGCGCGTTTGCGGTAGGCGCCTTTGGTGGCAACGGCCGGGACAAGCAGCGGTGTATGGTGTGGTGCGGGCCGGACAGGGGCGGAGGAGGAGGAGGAGGCGGCGCGACGATGGCATTGGGGCGGAAACGGGGACGGGGACGGCGACGGCGGATGTTGAGAGGCGTCACGCGCGGACCGACACAGACGCACAGATAGATAGGTAGGAAGAAGAAGAAGGGGCGGCTGGTGAGTGAGTGCAATTTAGGCGGTAGACACAAGAGGTCGGCACGGCATTTGCGTGATGTGGCGTTGTGACGGGGTGTGCTCGCTTGCCTCGTTTTGTTGATGCGCGCAGGAAGATGTGCAGAGCAGCGGCGGGCGGCTCGGCTCGGTTCGGTTTGGCCCGGCGGGCCGCGCTGTTGTCGCGGACGTGAGCGCCCCCTGGCGGGTGGCCGGAGGCGGCGCGGCGTGTTGGACGTGTGGCTGGCGGCAGTGCACAATTGCGAGTGGCTGGCGGTGTGGCGGTTGGCGCGTCGGGCGGCCGAGAGAGAGGAGAGGTATGTGTTTGCGGGCGCCTTTGCTGCGCGGCGTCGTGCAGGGCGGGCGGGCGGGCGCCTGTCGACTGTGTGTGTGTGTGTGTGTGTGTGTGTGTGGCGAATTGGCGGCGTTGTGCTCCGGCCGAAGGCGTCTGGAGAGGAGAGTTGGTCGTGATGTCATGTCGCGCCGTGTCATGTTTGCGAAACGGCTGCCGAGAGGTGTGGTGGTAGCGAGCCGGTCGGTGTCGGTGCGATGGGAATGTGCGTTTGGCGGTTTCGGTGTGCTTTTTGCGGCGTGAGAGTGGGGCGGGCGGGCAGGCTTGCTGTTGTTGGTTCCTTGTGTCTTGTGTGTAGCTTGATGGCAACGTGGAAGGGCGCCGGTTTCGAGCCGTGCGTGTGGTTGTCGACGTTGACTGGTTGGGGTGTGCCGTTGCACGTGCATGTTTGGGTCGTTGGTGTGGTTTTGGCTGGCTGGCTGGCTGGCTGGCTGTGTGTGTGTACGACGGGAAGGGGGAGGCGGCGGTGGATAGTGCAGTAGTTGTGTCGTTGGCACGGGCGTCGGGTGCGGCTGTGCGTAGTGGCGGAAAGGTGTCGGTTGCGGGAAGCGAGGCCGTCGTTGGCGGTGTCGCGTGCCTTCGTGAATCGAGTGGGGGCGGGGAAAGGAGCAGCGTGCCGCTGCGTCGTGGCCGTTAGCCAGAGGCTGTGCTTTGATAGTTTTGTGGACGGTTCGTGCGAGGCGATTTGTTGCCTGCCCTATGTTTGTTTGTTTGTTGTTTTGGAGACGACGACTGGTTGGTGGCGTGCGCGCGAGCGAAGTGGCGGTGTGCGTTTCCCGTGTCGACTGCCGGCCGGCGACAGGTGCGCCGTCGGTGGGGTGGGTGGCCGGCACAAGTAGGGGCGGCGGCGTCGTTGCGGTGTGTTTGTGTTGTCGGCGACAGCTGTTTGTGCGGTGCGTGTGAATGGTGGTGCAAACGTGTGCTGGCGTTGAGGCTGCGACCGCGGCGTGTTGTTGGTTGATGTTGAACAGCGGCTGTGTGCGGTGGTGGTGTTGCCGCACGTGCATCCGGCCCGGCGCGGAAAGCGCAGTTGCGGCGGCCCTTCGGTGCCAGCCACGTCGCGTGAGCGGCGGGTTGCTCTGGTCGACACGTGGTGCTCTGGTTTGTTGTTTGGTGCCCTTTGGCCGGTGGGTGGTCCGTGTGTCTCGGTATCTGGTCGTGGTCGTGCTGCCCGTTTGTCGGCGTTGTCCTGTGGCTTCGCTTTTGTTTTTGCGGCGTGCCGACGACCCGACGCGACCTTTACACCCAAAGTGTGGCGCCCGAAGGTGAACCAACGTCGTAATCCGACCTGGGCGCTTAAGCTCTAAGCCTAAGCTGAGCGAACCGAACCTGTAGCGTTGCGTAGCGTGAGGTGCGGTGAGGTCAGCCTCAGCGCCAAGTAAGCCAAGCTGTCCGGCCGTGAGGTGGGTGGGTAGGTAGGTGCGGCTGCTGCGGCCACCTGACGCCCGACGTGTGTTTGAATGCTTAACCTAAGTTTGAGGCTTAACCTAACCCAAGTGGCCTTAACCTAACCTAACCTAACCTAACCTCTGACGCCCGACGTGTGTTTGAATGCTTAACCTAAGTTTGACGCTTAACCTAACACCGACCCTTAACCTAACCGAGGTGCCCCTAACCTAACCTTAATGTAACGTAACCTAACCTAACCTCTGACGCCTGACGTGTGTTTTGAATGCTTAACCTAACCCAAGTGCCCTTAACCTAACCCACGTCCACCGAACCTAACCGAGACGTGTGAACCTAATGTCTAACTCGTAACGCGTGATGTTGGCTGTCGTGTGTGCTGACGGCAGATTGGGTTGGTCTGTAGTTGCGGATTTCGGGTTTGCCTCGGGCGAGGGGTTGGCTCGTAAGCGGCGAGGGGCGCTCCGGCGGAGCATGTTGCTTTGCAGGCGGCGCCCGTTTTTGCGGCGGGCACAATTGAAATTGTTGGGAAACGAACGAAAGGGCTGTGAATGTTGGCGGGCGAGAGGAGGAGGACGTGGCCCGACGGCTGCGGGCCGATCGGGAAACGGTGGGAGGGCGATGGGGCGGCGGAGGTGCGTTTGCACGGCCGTCATCGCCGCACGCCTCCGCTTGTGTGGCTGTGGCGCCGGCCGCGCTGGCCGGGCTGCCGCGGCGACGGTGCGGGGCTTTTGCCGAAGGTTTGGCCATTGTGGCCGGTCGCCGGCTGGGGCTGTGGGGGCGGCATTTGGGCGTGGGCGGCGATTCTCGGCGGGCCGACCCAGGCTGTAGCGCGCGGTGGCTGCAGTTTGGCCGTGGTTTGCGGCGCTGCCGTGGCGACTGGTTGGCGACTGTGGTGTGGCTGTGTGTAGCCCCATCCTCGGTGGTTTGAAAGGCGCGGGTGGTTGTGGCGCAGGTGTGGGGCTGCTCCGCACAGGCTGTCGGACGTTGGGCGGTAGCAAGCGCGGGAGGCGCGGCGCGGCGGCGCGCAGAGTGGCGGCCGCTCTCTCGGCCGTCCGCGCCCGCCCGCGACACTGGCTGGGCCTGTGCGTCGAGGCGGCTATTCCTCTGCTGTGCGCTCCGCTCGCTGCGTGTCTCCTCTCGCTCTCGCTGCTCGCTGTGTGTTAACGCGCGTCGTCGAAATGGCAGATCAGGCGGCTACGAACGAGACTGCTGCGGCACCCGCCGCCACCGGCACTACGAAGAAGGCAAAGTCTGCGTCGTCTGCGAAGAAGCCGCGCGCCAAGCCTGCGCACCCGCGCACCTCTGAGATGGTGACGGCCGCCATCAAGAGTCTGAAGGAGCGCGGCGGATCGTCGCTGCAGGCGATCAAGAAGTACATTGCCGCGCACTACAAGCTGGACGCGGAGAAGCTGGCGCCGTTTATCAAGAAGTACCTCAAGTCGGCCGTGGTGGCGGGCGAGCTGGTGCAGACGAAGGGGAAGGGCGCGTCCGGCTCTTTCAAGCTTGCCGGCGCCGGCGGCGGGGCGGCTGAGGGCGGCAAAGGCTCGTGCTGGCGGTGCCAAGAAGAAGCGCGCCGCTCCGGCCAGCAAGGAGAAGAAGGGCGCCCGTGCGGCCGGCGCAAAGAAGGCTGGTGGCGTGAAGGCGGCGACTGGTCGGAAGGCGGGCGCCGCCAAGAAGGCGTCTGCGGCGTCGGCCGCTCCCGCCGGTGCGAAGAAGGCGGCTGCTGCCAAGCCGGCCAAGGCCAAGTCGCCGTCGAAGGCGAAGAAGGCCGCCAAGGTTCCGACGAAGAAGCCGAAGGCGCCGCGCCCGAAGAAGGCGACGACGCCGTCTAAGGCGAAGGCTTCGCCCAAGAAGAAGAAGTAGAGAGGAATGGGAAAGGAAGGGTTGGCGGTTGACTCCGTCGTCCGCACCCCCCGTCCCCGTCGTCTAGTGGCGCGCAACAGACGCGCGGCCCAAAACGGCCCTTCTCAGGGCCATCAAAGCACGTCGGGAAGGTTTTGATTGTCGTGTTTGTGTTGCGGTGTGGTTGTGTCGTCTGGCGTTTCTGTATGCCCGTGTGTGGATACTGTTTGCGTGCCGTGGTGGTTGGATTGCGGGGGGGGGGTCGGTGGCGGGTGCGGGCGGCGGTAGCGGTTTTGTCGTTGCGGTTGATTGTCGCCGTTTTTTTTTTTTGGTCGCGGCCGGCCGACGGTTGGTTTTGTGTCATGTTGTTTGAATACTTTGGTTGGCCTGCCTGCCGTCTTCTCGGATGTGTCTTGTCTTGTGTGTGTGTTCTTGCAACGGGGGCGGGGGACGTTGAGATGTGGAAAGGGTCGGTGGCGTTGGACGTGCCTGGCTTTTTGTTTCGTTTTCTTTTCGAAACGAAGCGGCGGCCGGCCGTGTGGTTGACGGCGTCGGCCGATGGGTATTGTGCGCTTTGAGCGCCGCGCCGGGGAGGCATGATGTTGATTGTTGCGCGCGCCAGCAAGCTGGCAGGGGAGAGCGGCTGTGGCGGACGGACGGGAAGTGGAAGTGGTGTTTTGTCTTTGGTTCTGTGGTTGTGGGGCGAGAGGCGACCGACAAAGTTTGCTCGCGACGGAGTGATGTTAGTGGCCCTTAAAAGGGCCGTTTTGTTTGTTGCGTGCGTGGGCGGTGCCCAGCGGCTGGCGCGGTGTTTAGGCGCGCTCGCCGCGGATGCGGCGCGCGAGCTGGATGTCCTTGGGCATGATGGTGACGCGCTTGGCGTGGATTGCGCACAGGTTGGTGTCTTCGAAGAGGCCGACGAGGTAGGCCTCGCTGGCCTCCTGCAGGGCCATGACCGCGGAGCTCTGGAAGCGCAGGTCGGTCTTGAAGTCCTGGGCGATCTCGCGCACTAGGCGCTGGAATGGCAGCTTGCGGATGAGCAGCTCTGTGCTCTTCTGGTAGCGCCTGATTTCTCGCAGGGCGACGGTGCCCGGCCTGTAGCGGTGGGGCTTCTTGACGCCGCCGGTGGCGGGCGCGCTCTTCCTCGCCGCCTTGGTGGCGAGCTGTTTGCGCGGCGCCTTTCCGCCGGTGGACTTGCGGGCCGTTTGCTTTGTGCGGGCCATAGCGGTAGCGGTTAGCGGAGCGGCGTGGAGGCGAGCGAGGTGCTGCGTCGGGTGCTGCCTTGACGACACGGGCGCGCGCCAGCCACCGTGGTGCGCTTATATGCCCTCGGTTGCGCGTGGTGGGGGGAGGGCGGGCCAGAGTCTATATAGGGGGGCTGGCGCGTGCGCCGGGCGCAGACCGTAGCCGACTCGCTAGCGCCGGGTGAGGAGCCAGCCGCTGCAGCAGACGCTTTGCTTGCCTTGAGCTTTTTGAGGATTTAGAAGAGATGACTGGCCGCGGCAAGGGAGGAAAGGGGCTCGGCAAGGGTGGCGCCAAGCGGCACCGCAAGGTGTTGCGCGACAACATCCAGGGCATCACGAAGCCCGCGATCCGCCGCCTGGCTCGCAGGGGCGGCGTGAAGCGCATCTCTGGTCTGATCTACGAGGAGACCCGCGGAGTGCTGAAGGTGTTCCTGGAGAACGTGATCCGCGACGCGGTGACGTACACTGAGCACGCCAAGCGCAAGACTGTGACGGCCATGGACGTGGTGTACGCCCTGAAGAGGCAGGGGCGCACCCTGTACGGTTTCGGCGGTTAGGCGCGTCGCAGCCGGTGTGCTGTGCCGCGTTGGCCTTCCCGCGGCCGTGGGAGAGACGAAAACGGCCCTTTTCAGGGCCACCACACTGTTCGGAAATTGAAAAGTGCGAAAGAGTCTGTGTTGTTGCTGCGTGTGTTGCCTGCCTGCCTTGTTTCTTTCATTCTTCATTTCGTTTGCGTTTGACTGACGTGACGTGACTGGGAGAAAGGAAAGGAAGCGGGTCTTGTGGCTGTGTGTGTGTGTGTGTGTGTGTGTGTGTGTGTGTGTGTGTGTGCGTGCGCGCGCGCGCGAGAGAGGGCGTTGTGTGTTTGTTTTGTTTATCGATCGATGGAGACGCCGGGCTGTGTGTTGTTGTTGTTGTTGTTGTTGTTGTTGTGCGAGAGGCGGTGAATATTTGCGTGGTTTTGGCTGTGTGTTTGCGGCGGCGTTGGAGTTGCCGAGGCAAGGCGTGCCCATAGGCGGCCGGATCAGCTGTTTCGTTTGTATGGGGCGCGCGGGAGTGGAGGGCGGTGTGTCGACACGCTCGTTTAACAGTTGGTGATTATTGCTGTCGTTGTCGTTTGGAAGGCGACTGTGCGTGCGTGGAGGTGCTTGAGGCAAACGAAAAACAAAAGAGAAACGTGTGTGTGGCCACACGGGCTGTGGACGACAAGATGGCGGCGGCTCTTCTTGTTGTTCTTCTCTCTTTCCTTTAGTCCTCTACCGTTAGAGGGGGAGTTGGTGGAGGTTATTGTCGCCTGTGGACATTTGCTCCTCTTTTCTGTGTGTTGTTCTTATCTTTGGTAGTGTGCTTTTTCGGACGTTGCTGTTTGTTGAGAGTGATTATGTGTTCTGTTTGTGCTACTGCTGGAGTAGCGACTCGGGTCTTGCACATCTGTCCCTGTGGTGTTCATATTGCCCAAGGGTCAAGACGTAATAGTCATTTTCTGAATTCCGCGCGGTGGCGTAGAACGCTTCTGCCAGGGCGCGGAATCGTGTTGTGGGTGGTTGTAGGCAGGTCTGCCGCGGGGACGTGTAAGGCCCGTCGTAGAGCGCTCTGCTTTGGACCCTTCTGTAGGCGATGCATCGTCGACCTGGCTGCATAGCCCCTATAGAGGGCGCGCATATTTCCAGTATCGCTACCCCTGTTGCGGGGTCGAGGGAACAGGGGTACAGGATCTGCATCCTGGCGTGAGCGTTTGTGCCAAGTTGCCCTATGTGACACTTCGATGTCAGGCGTGACACCGAGGTACCTCGCAGAATATCTGCCCCTGCAATCGTAGCAGTTGGTATGGTCTTCTTGCCGGCGGCGGCTGTGGAAGTGAAGTTAAGTTAAAGTAAAGTAAAGTAAAGCAAAGCGCGGCGAGGACGACTGAAATTTTGCTTTGGACGTAGGTTTGTGTGGTGGCCCTGAAAAGGGCCGATTGTTGTGAGCCGAGCCGGGCCGGCAAAGCGCGTTGCGTGCAGGGGAGCACGCAGCGCTGCTGGGCGGCGGGTCCGCGTGCCGATTGCCTGGCCTCTCTGTTTAGGCCTTCTTCTCGGTCTTCTTTGGCAGCAGGACGGCCTGGATGTTGGGCAGGACACCACCCTGTGCGATGGTGACGCCCGACAGGAGCTTGTTGAGCTCCTCGTCGTTGCGGATGGCAAGCTGCAGGTGGCGCGGGATGATGCGCGTCTTCTTGTTGTCGCGGGCCGCGTTTCCGGCCAGCTCGAGCACCTCAGCCGCGAGGTACTCCATGACGGCGGCGAGGTAGACGGGCGCCCCGGCGCCGACGCGCTCGGCGTAGTTTCCCTTGCGCAGGAGGCGGTGGATTCTGCCGACCGGGAACTGGAGCCCGGCCCTGCTTGAGCGGGACTTTGACTTGCCCTTGACTTTGCCTCCCTTTCCGCGTCCGGACATGGCGATGCGCTGTGGTGTAAAAAAACGAGACGAGACGAAGGACGGTGCGAGCCGCAGCGAGTCGAGCAGCGGAGTGGCGGCGCCGCCAGGGGTGGGGGTCCTTTATGCTCTCGGGTGCGGCGGCCGGTTGCGCTCGCGGCCCATTGGTCGGCGGCCGCAACGGGGCGAGCTGGTAAAGGTGCGGCGGCGGGGCGCGCTGGGTGCCACTGTGTGGGGAGACGCTGACTAGAGCGGAGCGCTTGCTGCTGGTGTTGCTGCCGTACGTTCTTGTTTGTTTGCGATGCCGCCCAAGACTAGCGGGAAGGCCGCCAAGAAGGCTGGCAAGGCGCAGAAGAACATTTCGAAGGGCGACAAGAAGAAGAAGCGCAAGAGGAAGGAGAGCTATGCCATCTACATCTACAAGGTGCTGAAGCAGGTGCACCCTGACACGGGCATCTCGTCGAAGGCGATGAGCATCATGAACAGCTTCGTGAACGACATTTTCGAGCGCATCGCGGCCGAGGCGTCTCGCCTGGCGCACTACAACAAGCGCTCGACCATCACGTCCCGCGAGATCCAGACCGCTGTGCGGCTGTTGCTGCCTGGCGAGCTGGCCAAGCACGCCGTGAGCGAGGGCACGAAGGCGGTGACCAAGTACACGAGCTCCAAGTAAGGAGGTGGCTCTGGAATGGAAGGAGATCCTCCGTTGCGAGAGCGGCAAAACGGCCCTTTTCAGGGCCACCAAATGGCCTTTGCGGGAAGGGCGGAATTGTTGTTGTTGTTGTTTTTGTTTTGTTTTGTGTGTGAGTGGGTGGACGGTGGCAATAGCTACCGCTTTGGTTGCGACGCGACGGGGTGGGGTGGCCGATGCGATGAATAATTTGATTGTTTATGGGGCGCGTCGCGTGTCGCGTGTTGCGGGGTGCGGCCACGGTGTGACGTGGAATGGAGGCACGTGCGCACAAGTCGTTGTCTGCGAGGGGGGGGGGGGAAGTGCGATCGGTGATGTGCCCTTTGGATGGAGGTGCCGGTTAGTTACGTGACGGGTGGAAACGACACGCGATTGTTGGGAATGTCAGTGTGTAACGACGGCCGTTTGCGGGTCGGTTTGCACGCCATATATGGCGAGGGTGAAATGTGTCTGTAAATGCAGCGTGGAGGCGTGTGAGTGACGTTTAAATGTGAACGCGCATTGAGACACACCACTGTGTATTGCATTGTACGGGCGACACGCACGATGATATGTACCTTTCCCCCGACTCTGATTTCGATAGTCGTGTCTGACCGACTGTGTCTGCTTGTGTGCGTACGACGCACGCACACCGACGTCGTCATTGAAGATGCATGCTCGCGTGTCCAGTGCAGTACAGTAGAGTAAGCGCGACGCTAGAAGACGACGGTCGCTTTGGCGAATGTGCGTACACGTGTTTGTGTGTATGTCGGTGATGTGGTCCGATCCGTCGCCTCTGGGAAACTGTCGATCGGCGCGGTACACCGGACGTCTTGAACACCCGTCATACCGTCATACCGTCATACCGTTGGTACACCGTCGCGCTGAGAACGGTTACCGAAAGGTGAACGAACCTCTGATCGGTCGAATGTCTGGGCAGAACGTGAGGAGAGAATGGTGGAGGAAAGGACAGAGGGGAAAAAACAAATATATATATAGAGAGAGAGAGAGAGAGAGAGAGAAAACGGAAAAAAAACCAAACAAAACGGAGAAACGCAGTGTAGAGCAACGGAACGTTCCCGTGTCGGAGGTGTATTGTAGCCGCACTGAAATGCGCGTAACGGCGCGGCGGCAAGTGTCTGCCGTGGTGAACGTTACCTTTGACGGCTGAATTGTGCGTTGCGTTGCTTTGCTTTCCCGGATGTGTATGTAACGTAACGTTCGTTGAGATGGTTCTGAGGAAGAATGTACGACAGTGCCCGTGCCGTCTATGTTCGTGTGCAAAGCCATTGTGTGTGTGTGTGTGTGTGTGTGTGTTGTTTTGAGAATTGCGTCCGGGAATGGCGGTGGGCGTGCCCTGCATGTGGCCCGGAAGGCTGTTCGTTTCGCGGTAGTGTGTGGACAGGGGAGGGGCACGCGTAACGCTGCTGGCATGGCATGGCATGGCATTCGGGAGATGGGAGGGGGCAAACGAAGAAAACAAGACGCGGAGGCTATAAAGACGGGGAGGGGCGCGGTGTGGGTGGCTTGCGCTGCGCTCGGCTGGCGCGTGCGGCGTTGTTTTTGTGCAAAAGAAGAGAAAACGAATGGGTTGCCGGGAGGGGGCCGTTGTGGTGTAGCCGCAGACGCGGCTGTCAGTGAACGTGGTGAGACCGAGGGATGCGGGAGGGGCGGGGGCGGGGAAAACGCTAGAAGAAGGAGAAAAACGCTGCTGCAACCAACATAAAATGAGGCCCTTTGTAACCTGCCAGCAACAAAACAACAACAAAAAAAAAAAAAGGCGTCTATCAACATTGAATGTAAATGGAAATGGACCCAAGTGTAACCTCCCCGCACAAATAGTCGTAAGTAAGTGAGTGAGTGAGTGAGTGAGTGAGTGAGTGAGTGAATGATGATAAAAATGTGCCAGAATGTTGTTAACGTCCCTAGAAAATGAACGAACGAAGATTGATGAGAAACGCGCGATAATATGATGAATGGAAATAATGAACCATGAACATCTCAACAGACATAATTGAAAACCCGATAAACGTTGTAAGGGCAGCGCTGGCTGACCTTCGGCCCTGTGTATTCTGAAACGCCCCCCTTTGAACAACAATGTATACAAAACTGTGCTTAAACTGACACACAATATTTTGAGCGCAACGCAATCTGACTATCAAAGATCCCTGCAAAAGAATGGCCCTGAGTAACATTAAAGTACACCTGTCGGAAATCACTTACCTCACAAAAATCTTCATTACTCGAACTACTGCAATACAGCGAGCACCACTGCTGCCAGCTAAATAAGAGATTCCAAACTACGGAGGGCACTAACTACCGATAGGGATAGTTAGCAAAGTAAAGATGTTTAATAGAGAACAACAAACAATGTATTTACCCTTAATATCATCACCAGTCATAATATATGTAATTTGAAACGTCCGCCATCTCTGTCCTCACATGCACCAGTGCTGGCGGCTCACCCCTAACTGCGCAACGCTACGCGCTGTTCACATCCAGCTATAGCAGTTCATGACAACAACAATGCAAACTAGCCACAGACTGCACACAGCACAGGCAGTGATTTTCACGCGGAGCGCTACGTGGCATTACCAATATAAAAATCTAAACAAACAGCGTACGTACAAATTAGAATAAAAAGAGCAAAAGATCGTTACGTCAAAAAAAAAAAAAAAAAAAACAAAAAAGACAAAAGAGAAAAAACAAACTGCATCTATATGTGCTCTTAACTGTAGATACCTGTACACAGCGTCGTGCAATGAATGCCGGCTCACATTTAATTTTGATTGTTGGAGGAAATGCGTAGGAAATATTATTTAAATGGAAATGAATGGTTGTACTTTAAAAAAGTTTGTTTGGAAACAAAGTATTATTGGGGCATTTTGTTGTGAAGAAAATAGTTACAATTGACATACAGTATTAGATTTGCGCAATGCAGCTTCATTACCTTACCTGTAATAACAGTATGCATCGTCCCGAACGGAGACCAGAGTCGCGAGAAGAGCACGCCGCCGCCCGCTCAGTACAACCGTCCACTCGCTAATACTGTCGACTGACTACTACCTCTCCCGACCCGCCACATATAGATGACAACTGTTCCTGCCGACCCGCTACGTGCTACTAGTGTCGTGTGGCGCAGACTAGCGACGATAAGAAACGCTCTGGTCAGAGATTGTGTCGTGCCTCGCCATCGCTGGTAATGAGTACATACGTGTTTCAGCGCGCGTACCGGAAGACGCAGTGCGGAGCCAGAGACTGTGTTGTCGAGGCCGTCGACGCAGTGCATGTCGGTCGGTCGAGTGCGTGCGGGAGGGCAGAGAGGCAGCGTCGGCACGGAGATGCACGCACGGGGGCTGCGGCGTGGCGCGTTTGCGGTAGGCGCCTTTGGTGGCAACGGCCGGGACAAGCAGCGGTGTATGGTGTGGTGCGGGCCGGACAGGGGCGGAGGAGGAGGAGGAGGCGGCGCGACGATGGCATTGGGGCGGAAACGGGGACGGGGACGGCGACGGCGGATGTTGAGAGGCGTCACGCGCGGACCGACACAGACGCACAGATAGATAGGTAGGAAGAAGAAGAAGGGGCGGCTGGTGAGTGAGTGCAATTTAGGCGGTAGACACAAGAGGTCGGCACGGCATTTGCGTGATGTGGCGTTGTGACGGGGTGTGCTCGCTTGCCTCGTTTTGTTGATGCGCGCAGGAAGATGTGCAGAGCAGCGGCGGGCGGCTCGGCTCGGTTCGGTTTGGCCCGGCGGGCCGCGCTGTTGTCGCGGACGTGAGCGCCCCCTGGCGGGTGGCCGGAGGCGGCGCGGCGTGTTGGACGTGTGGCTGGCGGCAGTGCACAATTGCGAGTGGCTGGCGGTGTGGCGGTTGGCGCGTCGGGCGGCCGAGAGAGAGGAGAGGTATGTGTTTGCGGGCGCCTTTGCTGCGCGGCGTCGTGCAGGGCGGGCGGGCGGGCGCCTGTCGACTGTGTGTGTGTGTGTGTGTGTGTGTGTGGCGAATTGGCGGCGTTGTGCTCCGGCCGAAGGCGTCTGGAGAGGAGAGTTGGTCGTGATGTCATGTCGCGCCGTGTCATGTTTGCGAAACGGCTGCCGAGAGGTGTGGTGGTAGCGAGCCGGTCGGTGTCGGTGCGATGGGAATGTGCGTTTGGCGGTTTCGGTGTGCTTTTTGCGGCGTGAGAGTGGGGCGGGCGGGCAGGCTTGCTGTTGTTGGTTCCTTGTGTCTTGTGTGTAGCTTGATGGCAACGTGGAAGGGCGCCGGTTTCGAGCCGTGCGTGTGGTTGTCGACGTTGACTGGTTGGGGTGTGCCGTTGCACGTGCATGTTTGGGTCGTTGGTGTGGTTTTGGCTGGCTGGCTGGCTGGCTGGCTGTGTGTGTGTACGACGGGAAGGGGGAGGCGGCGGTGGATAGTGCAGTAGTTGTGTCGTTGGCACGGGCGTCGGGTGCGGCTGTGCGTAGTGGCGGAAAGGTGTCGGTTGCGGGAAGCGAGGCCGTCGTTGGCGGTGTCGCGTGCCTTCGTGAATCGAGTGGGGGCGGGGAAAGGAGCAGCGTGCCGCTGCGTCGTGGCCGTTAGCCAGAGGCTGTGCTTTGATAGTTTTGTGGACGGTTCGTGCGAGGCGATTTGTTGCCTGCCCTATGTTTGTTTGTTTGTTGTTTTGGAGACGACGACTGGTTGGTGGCGTGCGCGCGAGCGAAGTGGCGGTGTGCGTTTCCCGTGTCGACTGCCGGCCGGCGACAGGTGCGCCGTCGGTGGGGTGGGTGGCCGGCACAAGTAGGGGCGGCGGCGTCGTTGCGGTGTGTTTGTGTTGTCGGCGACAGCTGTTTGTGCGGTGCGTGTGAATGGTGGTGCAAACGTGTGCTGGCGTTGAGGCTGCGACCGCGGCGTGTTGTTGGTTGATGTTGAACAGCGGCTGTGTGCGGTGGTGGTGTTGCCGCACGTGCATCCGGCCCGGCGCGGAAAGCGCAGTTGCGGCGGCCCTTCGGTGCCAGCCACGTCGCGTGAGCGGCGGGTTGCTCTGGTCGACACGTGGTGCTCTGGTTTGTTGTTTGGTGCCCTTTGGCCGGTGGGTGGTCCGTGTGTCTCGGTATCTGGTCGTGGTCGTGCTGCCCGTTTGTCGGCGTTGTCCTGTGGCTTCGCTTTTGTTTTTGCGGCGTGCCGACGACCCGACGCGACCTTTACACCCAAAGTGTGGCGCCCGAAGGTGAACCAACGTCGTAATCCGACCTGGGCGCTTAAGCTCTAAGCCTAAGCTGAGCGAACCGAACCTGTAGCGTTGCGTAGCGTGAGGTGCGGTGAGGTCAGCCTCAGCGCCAAGTAAGCCAAGCTGTCCGGCCGTGAGGTGGGTGGGTAGGTAGGTGCGGCTGCTGCGGCCACCTGACGCCCGACGTGTGTTTGAATGCTTAACCTAAGTTTGAGGCTTAACCTAACCCAAGTGGCCTTAACCTAACCTAACCTAACCTAACCTCTGACGCCCGACGTGTGTTTGAATGCTTAACCTAAGTTTGACGCTTAACCTAACACCGACCCTTAACCTAACCGAGGTGCCCCTAACCTAACCTTAATGTAACGTAACCTAACCTAACCTCTGACGCCTGACGTGTGTTTTGAATGCTTAACCTAACCCAAGTGCCCTTAACCTAACCCACGTCCACCGAACCTAACCGAGACGTGTGAACCTAATGTCTAACTCGTAACGCGTGATGTTGGCTGTCGTGTGTGCTGACGGCAGATTGGGTTGGTCTGTAGTTGCGGATTTCGGGTTTGCCTCGGGCGAGGGGTTGGCTCGTAAGCGGCGAGGGGCGCTCCGGCGGAGCATGTTGCTTTGCAGGCGGCGCCCGTTTTTGCGGCGGGCACAATTGAAATTGTTGGGAAACGAACGAAAGGGCTGTGAATGTTGGCGGGCGAGAGGAGGAGGACGTGGCCCGACGGCTGCGGGCCGATCGGGAAACGGTGGGAGGGCGATGGGGCGGCGGAGGTGCGTTTGCACGGCCGTCATCGCCGCACGCCTCCGCTTGTGTGGCTGTGGCGCCGGCCGCGCTGGCCGGGCTGCCGCGGCGACGGTGCGGGGCTTTTGCCGAAGGTTTGGCCATTGTGGCCGGTCGCCGGCTGGGGCTGTGGGGGCGGCATTTGGGCGTGGGCGGCGATTCTCGGCGGGCCGACCCAGGCTGTAGCGCGCGGTGGCTGCAGTTTGGCCGTGGTTTGCGGCGCTGCCGTGGCGACTGGTTGGCGACTGTGGTGTGGCTGTGTGTAGCCCCATCCTCGGTGGTTTGAAAGGCGCGGGTGGTTGTGGCGCAGGTGTGGGGCTGCTCCGCACAGGCTGTCGGACGTTGGGCGGTAGCAAGCGCGGGAGGCGCGGCGCGGCGGCGCGCAGAGTGGCGGCCGCTCTCTCGGCCGTCCGCGCCCGCCCGCGACACTGGCTGGGCCTGTGCGTCGAGGCGGCTATTCCTCTGCTGTGCGCTCCGCTCGCTGCGTGTCTCCTCTCGCTCTCGCTGCTCGCTGTGTGTTAACGCGCGTCGTCGAAATGGCAGATCAGGCGGCTACGAACGAGACTGCTGCGGCACCCGCCGCCACCGGCACTACGAAGAAGGCAAAGTCTGCGTCGTCTGCGAAGAAGCCGCGCGCCAAGCCTGCGCACCCGCGCACCTCTGAGATGGTGACGGCCGCCATCAAGAGTCTGAAGGAGCGCGGCGGATCGTCGCTGCAGGCGATCAAGAAGTACATTGCCGCGCACTACAAGCTGGACGCGGAGAAGCTGGCGCCGTTTATCAAGAAGTACCTCAAGTCGGCCGTGGTGGCGGGCGAGCTGGTGCAGACGAAGGGGAAGGGCGCGTCCGGCTCTTTCAAGCTTGCCGGCGCCGGCGGCGGGGCGGCTGAGGGCGGCAAGGCTCGTGCTGGCGGTGCCAAGAAGAAGCGCGCCGCTCCGGCCAGCAAGGAGAAGAAGGGCGCCCGTGCGGCCGGCGCAAAGAAGGCTGGTGGCGTGAAGGCGGCGACTGGTCGGAAGGCGGGCGCCGCCAAGAAGGCGTCTGCGGCGTCGGCCGCTCCCGCCGGTGCGAAGAAGGCGGCTGCTGCCAAGCCGGCCAAGGCCAAGTCGCCGTCGAAGGCGAAGAAGGCCGCCAAGGTTCCGACGAAGAAGCCGAAGGCGCCGCGCCCGAAGAAGGCGACGACGCCGTCTAAGGCGAAGGCTTCGCCCAAGAAGAAGAAGTAGAGAGGAATGGGAAAGGAAGGGTTGGCGGTTGACTCCGTCGTCCGCACCCCCCGTCCCCGTCGTCTAGTGGCGCGCAACAGACGCGCGGCCCAAAACGGCCCTTCTCAGGGCCATCAAAGCACGTCGGGAAGGTTTTGATTGTCGTGTTTGTGTTGCGGTGTGGTTGTGTCGTCTGGCGTTTCTGTATGCCCGTGTGTGGATACTGTTTGCGTGCCGTGGTGGTTGGATTGCGGGGGGGGGGTCGGTGGCGGGTGCGGGCGGCGGTAGCGGTTTTGTCGTTGCGGTTGATTGTCGCCGTTTTTTTTTTTTGGTCGCGGCCGGCCGACGGTTGGTTTTGTGTCATGTTGTTTGAATACTTTGGTTGGCCTGCCTGCCGTCTTCTCGGATGTGTCTTGTCTTGTGTGTGTGTTCTTGCAACGGGGGCGGGGGACGTTGAGATGTGGAAAGGGTCGGTGGCGTTGGACGTGCCTGGCTTTTTGTTTCGTTTTCTTTTCGAAACGAAGCGGCGGCCGGCCGTGTGGTTGACGGCGTCGGCCGATGGGTATTGTGCGCTTTGAGCGCCGCGCCGGGGAGGCATGATGTTGATTGTTGCGCGCGCCAGCAAGCTGGCAGGGGAGAGCGGCTGTGGCGGACGGACGGGAAGTGGAAGTGGTGTTTTGTCTTTGGTTCTGTGGTTGTGGGGCGAGAGGCGACCGACAAAGTTTGCTCGCGACGGAGTGATGTTAGTGGCCCTTAAAAGGGCCGTTTTGTTTGTTGCGTGCGTGGGCGGTGCCCAGCGGCTGGCGCGGTGTTTAGGCGCGCTCGCCGCGGATGCGGCGCGCGAGCTGGATGTCCTTGGGCATGATGGTGACGCGCTTGGCGTGGATTGCGCACAGGTTGGTGTCTTCGAAGAGGCCGACGAGGTAGGCCTCGCTGGCCTCCTGCAGGGCCATGACCGCGGAGCTCTGGAAGCGCAGGTCGGTCTTGAAGTCCTGGGCGATCTCGCGCACTAGGCGCTGGAATGGCAGCTTGCGGATGAGCAGCTCTGTGCTCTTCTGGTAGCGCCTGATTTCTCGCAGGGCGACGGTGCCCGGCCTGTAGCGGTGGGGCTTCTTGACGCCGCCGGTGGCGGGCGCGCTCTTCCTCGCCGCCTTGGTGGCGAGCTGTTTGCGCGGCGCCTTTCCGCCGGTGGACTTGCGGGCCGTTTGCTTTGTGCGGGCCATAGCGGTAGCGGTTAGCGGAGCGGCGTGGAGGCGAGCGAGGTGCTGCGTCGGGTGCTGCCTTGACGACACGGGCGCGCGCCACTCACTCACTCACTTTCCTAACGAGCGGTCCTATGCTCGTGGTCTGGCAGGGTGAGCGTTAATCGCTATTCCTGCAGAACATGACTTACTGAATTAAGAGAACTGACTTATTTCTGAACCGGCCTTTCGGATGCATGGCATCCTTTGACTGCTACGAGATTTTAGTCTCGCAACAGGTCAGGCCAACGTGTTGTCGGCCTGCGGTGGATGTTGTGGCCCAGTGCCTGTACGAGCCTATTCTGTGACCTATTGGTCTCCTGGTAGAACTGTCTTGCCGTCTGACGAAATCTGTCCTTGAGCAGTGGGATCCCGGTCTGCTCATGTAATTGGGCTGTTGGGTAGCGCCATGGCAACCGGAGGGCGAGCCGAAGTGCTCGGTTCTGAACCCTCTGGAGCTCGGCAATGTGAGTCTCGGCTGCATTGCCCCACACCACGGCTGCGTACTCCAGCACTGGACGGACCAGTGCTAGGTACAGGGTGATGCCGTGGCGGGGGGGAAGCGTCGAGGTCGGGTTTAGTAGAGGGTATAGGGTCCGTAGACGTCCTATGGCCCTATCCTTTACATCCTGGACGTGGGGGCGAAACGTCAGTCTCTGATCGAGGGTAACCCCGAGGTATCGAGCTGTCTTGCACCACGGGACGGGGCCTCCCGCAATCGTGACCGGCTCAAGATCAGGTGGGAGCAGTCGTTTGGTGAACACGACTGCTTGGCTTTTTGCGGCATTGAATTTGAGCCTCCATTTTGTTGACCACCTTCCAAGCTCTTCGCAACCAAGCTGTAGTCGGCGCCTCATTTCACGAACATTCATGCTGCGGACGAGTAGCGCCGTATCGTCGGCGTAAAGCGCCAGCGACACTTGCGCCACTCGTGGAGCATCAGCAGTGTAGAGGGAGTACAGCAGGGGTCCGAGTACGGACCCCTGTGGCACTCCAGCCCGAATTGGGCGTTGGGTGGACGCTCCCTCCTCCAAGCGCACGTGGAACGTGCGGTTTTCCAGATACGATTTGAGTAACACCGCGTGTGGCGTCGGGACCCCGTGCACAAAAAGTTTGTACACGAGGCCGTCGTGCCACACCGAGTCGAATGCCCTGGAGACGTCCAGGAACACCGCCCCTAGGTATTCCCGGGTTTCCAGGGCTCGCATGGCCTCCTCCACGAGTCGCAAGAGTTGGTGTGCAGTGGAGTGGCCTTTGCGAAAACCGAATTGCTCATCTGGGAGCAGGTGTTCGACTTCCACGTGCCTGAGGAGCCGCTTTGCATATGTGCGCTCGAAAACTTTGGACAGCGTGGGCAGAAGGCTCACGGGACGGTAGGAAGCCGCCTGTCTGGGGTCCTTGTTTGCTTTGGGGATTGCTACCACCTCCGCATGCTTCCACGCGGAAGGGTAGATCCCCGTACGCAGGATCATGTTGAATATGTCGGTCACTGTCTGGTGGGCCCCTGCTGGAAGGTCGCGCAAGAGGATGCCGACAATGCCGTCATCCCCTCCCGCCTTTTTGGGGCTTAGTGTCCGCAGCTGCTCGGCCACTTCTTCCACCGTTATCGGTTCGATTTCGTCTCCCTCTTCCCTGGCTGCCAGGAAGGTGGGCAGTTGCGTTTGAACTAGACGGACGTGCTCCACGTCCACAACGTCTTCCATTGGGGTGAAAGACGCTGCGAAGTGGTCAGCCAGCACGTTCGCCTTTTCATCTGGGTGGCTGATGGACGGGCCACGGGCGCGCGCCAGCCACCGTGGTGCGCTTATATGCCCTCGGTTGCGCGTGGTGGGGGGAGGGCGGGCCAGAGTCTATATAGGGGGGCTGGCGCGTGCGCCGGGCGCAGCAGGCGCAGAGCAGACAGAGAGTCGTTCGGCGGCCGTTGGAGACTGCGGACGGAGCGCGCAGGCACGTTGCACACGAGGCAGCAGAAGAAGTCGGCGCGCACGCATCTCTACACGCAGACGAACGAACATGGCTGGACGCAGGAAGGGCAGCAAGATTGCGGCCGCGCTGGAACTCCTGGTCGATGCGATCGGGAAGGACCGCGGACGCAGTCGGCGCCACAAGCGGAAGCAGCGCACTGAGCAGCAATGCTTTAAGTGCCAAAAGATGGGGCACATCGCAAAGGTGTGCAGGGGCACTTTAGCGTGTCTGAAGTGTGCCGAGGCACACGACACACGCAACTGTACCAAGCCCCGCGACGCGGCTGCCAAGTGCGTGAATTGCGGCGGTGCCCACGCCGCAAACTCGCGCAGCTGCGCCTACGTGCGGGGCTACAGAAGCAAGATGGCCGCCCCACGCCCTGCAGAGGTACCTGGCGTCGAGACGGACGTCCCACCCCCCCGCTCCCGCGGGGATGGTGGACCATGCCGTCGCGAAGCCACCACGGACGACGCACTGGCCGTCTTCCACACCGCCCTTGCGGCCGAAAGGGCCGCCATGAGGGAGGAACTCGTGGCTGTTCACCGCCAGCTGCAACAGCTGCGTGAGGAGCTACGGGTCCTCAAGAAGACGTCTACCCCCAACGCCAGCTCCACTGCGAGTCGGCCAGTGGGGGTCGATGCCTCCACCCAGACGGAGCCACCTGCGCCGCCAGTCGACGAGACGGGCGTCGTAGTGGCTCCCATGGAAATCGAGGTGGAGCAGCCTGCTCTCCCTCCCGACGGGGAGGTCGAGCCGCGGGTACACGAGGAGACGCACATGGAGACACCAACAGCTGCTGCAGCGGAGACAGGACGCTGGACGCTCCCTAAGGAGCTCAATTCGGACGCTGTGCTGCGGACGTTCGCGTCTCTTATGGACGGGACATATCAGTTCTCGAACAATGCCTGTCCAGCCACCCCACCCCACAGGACGAAGACCGCTTCTTCGCAAGCTGAAGAAGCAGCACCAGACGAAGAGCTGCCCCTCCCGCTCCCAGACGAGCGGAGCGTGCAGCCCTTCCTCAAGAAGATCGTGGCGTCGCTGAAGGACGGGTCGTACCCTCACGGGGACAACCCGTACCCCTTCACGCCGGCGCACGCGAAGCCACCACTGCCTCACGTACCGTGTGACCTCAAGCTCATGCGTGACATGCTGCGTGAGGCAGTAACGAAGAAGGAGCTGATTCTGCTCAACAGCCGCCCCATCTTCACCCCTTCTGACTGGGAACACATCTGCCGGGTCACACAGAAGTGGGTGATGGAGGAGTGGCGCTCTGGCAGGCGTCAGCCTGCCCCAGAAGACGTACAGATCAACAACTACTTCGCTGGTCTAAAATCAGCGGGGTAGCCGAGGCACATTCCAACGAGAGGCCAAAGAAATACGACAACAGAGGAATTAAGGAGGAACAGCAGCACCGCTGCTTAGCCTCCACCATCTCCGGACTGAGGAGGTCCGCGATTTACTAGCGAGCGAGCGCCGGGCGCAGACCGTAGCCGACTCGCTAGCGCCGGGTGAGGAGCCAGCCGCTGCAGCAGACGCTTTGCTTGCCTTGAGCTTTTTGAGGATTTAGAAGAGATGACTGGCCGCGGCAAGGGAGGAAAGGGGCTCGGCAAGGGTGGCGCCAAGCGGCACCGCAAGGTGTTGCGCGACAACATCCAGGGCATCACGAAGCCCGCGATCCGCCGCCTGGCTCGCAGGGGCGGCGTGAAGCGCATCTCTGGTCTGATCTACGAGGAGACCCGCGGAGTGCTGAAGGTGTTCCTGGAGAACGTGATCCGCGACGCGGTGACGTACACTGAGCACGCCAAGCGCAAGACTGTGACGGCCATGGACGTGGTGTACGCCCTGAAGAGGCAGGGGCGCACCCTGTACGGTTTCGGCGGTTAGGCGCGTCGCAGCCGGTGTGCTGTGCCGCGTTGGCCTTCCCGCGGCCGTGGGAGAGACGAAAACGGCCCTTTTCAGGGCCACCACACTGTTCGGAAATTGAAAAGTGCGAAAGAGTCTGTGTTGTTGCTGCGTGTGTTGCCTGCCTGCCTTGTTTCTTTCATTCTTCATTTCGTTTGCGTTTGACTGACGTGACGTGACTGGGAGAAAGGAAAGGAAGCGGGTCTTGTGGCTGTGTGTGTGTGTGTGTGTGTGTGTGTGTGTGTGTGTGTGTGTGTGCGTGCGCGCGCGCGCGAGAGAGGGCGTTGTGTGTTTGTTTTGTTTATCGATCGATGGAGACGCCGGGCTGTGTGTTGTTGTTGTTGTTGTTGTTGTTGTTGTGCGAGAGGCGGTGAATATTTGCGTGGTTTTGGCTGTGTGTTTGCGGCGGCGTTGGAGTTGCCGAGGCAAGGCGTGCCCATAGGCGGCCGGATCAGCTGTTTCGTTTGTATGGGGCGCGCGGGAGTGGAGGGCGGTGTGTCGACACGCTCGTTTAACAGTTGGTGATTATTGCTGTCGTTGTCGTTTGGAAGGCGACTGTGCGTGCGTGGAGGTGCTTGAGGCAAACGAAAAACAAAAGAGAAACGTGTGTGTGGCCACACGGGCTGTGGACGACAAGATGGCGGCGGCTCTTCTTGTTGTTCTTCTCTCTTTCCTTTAGTCCTCTACCGTTAGAGGGGGAGTTGGTGGAGGTTATTGTCGCCTGTGGACATTTGCTCCTCTTTTCTGTGTGTTGTTCTTATCTTTGGTAGTGTGCTTTTTCGGACGTTGCTGTTTGTTGAGAGTGATTATGTGTTCTGTTTGTGCTACTGCTGGAGTAGCGACTCGGGTCTTGCACATCTGTCCCTGTGGTGTTCATATTGCCCAAGGGTCAAGACGTAATAGTCATTTTCTGAATTCCGCGCGGTGGCGTAGAACGCTTCTGCCAGGGCGCGGAATCGTGTTGTGGGTGGTTGTAGGCAGGTCTGCCGCGGGGACGTGTAAGGCCCGTCGTAGAGCGCTCTGCTTTGGACCCTTCTGTAGGCGATGCATCGTCGACCTGGCTGCATAGCCCCTATAGAGGGCGCGCATATTTCCAGTATCGCTACCCCTGTTGCGGGGTCGAGGGAACAGGGGTACAGGATCTGCATCCTGGCGTGAGCGTTTGTGCCAAGTTGCCCTATGTGACACTTCGATGTCAGGCGTGACACCGAGGTACCTCGCAGAATATCTGCCCCTGCAATCGTAGCAGTTGGTATGGTCTTCTTGCCGGCGGCGGCTGTGGAAGTGAAGTTAAGTTAAAGTAAAGTAAAGTAAAGCAAAGCGCGGCGAGGACGACTGAAATTTTGCTTTGGACGTAGGTTTGTGTGGTGGCCCTGAAAAGGGCCGATTGTTGTGAGCCGAGCCGGGCCGGCAAAGCGCGTTGCGTGCAGGGGAGCACGCAGCGCTGCTGGGCGGCGGGTCCGCGTGCCGATTGCCTGGCCTCTCTGTTTAGGCCTTCTTCTCGGTCTTCTTTGGCAGCAGGACGGCCTGGATGTTGGGCAGGACACCACCCTGTGCGATGGTGACGCCCGACAGGAGCTTGTTGAGCTCCTCGTCGTTGCGGATGGCAAGCTGCAGGTGGCGCGGGATGATGCGCGTCTTCTTGTTGTCGCGGGCCGCGTTTCCGGCCAGCTCGAGCACCTCAGCCGCGAGGTACTCCATGACGGCGGCGAGGTAGACGGGCGCCCCGGCGCCGACGCGCTCGGCGTAGTTTCCCTTGCGCAGGAGGCGGTGGATTCTGCCGACCGGGAACTGGAGCCCGGCCCTGCTTGAGCGGGACTTTGACTTGCCCTTGACTTTGCCTCCCTTTCCGCGTCCGGACATGGCGATGCGCTGTGGTGTAAAAAAACGAGACGAGACGAAGGACGGTGCGAGCCGCAGCGAGTCGAGCAGCGGAGTGGCGGCGCCGCCAGGGGTGGGGGTCCTTTATGCTCTCGGGTGCGGCGGCCGGTTGCGCTCGCGGCCCATTGGTCGGCGGCCGCAACGGGGCGAGCTGGTAAAGGTGCGGCGGCGGGGCGCGCTGGGTGCCACTGTGTGGGGAGACGCTGACTAGAGCGGAGCGCTTGCTGCTGGTGTTGCTGCCGTACGTTCTTGTTTGTTTGCGATGCCGCCCAAGACTAGCGGGAAGGCCGCCAAGAAGGCTGGCAAGGCGCAGAAGAACATTTCGAAGGGCGACAAGAAGAAGAAGCGCAAGAGGAAGGAGAGCTATGCCATCTACATCTACAAGGTGCTGAAGCAGGTGCACCCTGACACGGGCATCTCGTCGAAGGCGATGAGCATCATGAACAGCTTCGTGAACGACATTTTCGAGCGCATCGCGGCCGAGGCGTCTCGCCTGGCGCACTACAACAAGCGCTCGACCATCACGTCCCGCGAGATCCAGACCGCTGTGCGGCTGTTGCTGCCTGGCGAGCTGGCCAAGCACGCCGTGAGCGAGGGCACGAAGGCGGTGACCAAGTACACGAGCTCCAAGTAAGGAGGTGGCTCTGGAATGGAAGGAGATCCTCCGTTGCGAGAGCGGCAAAACGGCCCTTTTCAGGGCCACCAAATGGCCTTTGCGGGAAGGGCGGAATTGTTGTTGTTGTTGTTTTTGTTTTGTTTTGTGTGTGAGTGGGTGGACGGTGGCAATAGCTACCGCTTTGGTTGCGACGCGACGGGGTGGGGTGGCCGATGCGATGAATAATTTGATTGTTTATGGGGCGCGTCGCGTGTCGCGTGTTGCGGGGTGCGGCCACGGTGTGACGTGGAATGGAGGCACGTGCGCACAAGTCGTTGTCTGCGAGGGGGGGGGGGGAAGTGCGATCGGTGATGTGCCCTTTGGATGGAGGTGCCGGTTAGTTACGTGACGGGTGGAAACGACACGCGATTGTTGGGAATGTCAGTGTGTAACGACGGCCGTTTGCGGGTCGGTTTGCACGCCATATATGGCGAGGGTGAAATGTGTCTGTAAATGCAGCGTGGAGGCGTGTGAGTGACGTTTAAATGTGAACGCGCATTGAGACACACCACTGTGTATTGCATTGTACGGGCGACACGCACGATGATATGTACCTTTCCCCCGACTCTGATTTCGATAGTCGTGTCTGACCGACTGTG
This sequence comes from Schistocerca cancellata, assembly GCF_023864275.1. Classification (NCBI taxonomy): domain Eukaryota; kingdom Metazoa; phylum Arthropoda; class Insecta; order Orthoptera; family Acrididae; genus Schistocerca; species Schistocerca cancellata. The sequence continues at coordinate 32,605 of NW_026047059.1, read as the reverse complement.
TCTGCTTGTGTGCGTACGACGCACGCACACCGACGTCGTCATTGAAGATGCATGCTCGCGTGTCCAGTGCAGTACAGTAGAGTAAGCGCGACGCTAGAAGACGACGGTCGCTTTGGCGAATGTGCGTACACGTGTTTGTGTGTATGTCGGTGATGTGGTCCGATCCGTCGCCTCTGGGAAACTGTCGATCGGCGCGGTACACCGGACGTCTTGAACACCCGTCATACCGTCATACCGTCATACCGTTGGTACACCGTCGCGCTGAGAACGGTTACCGAAAGGTGAACGAACCTCTGATCGGTCGAATGTCTGGGCAGAACGTGAGGAGAGAATGGTGGAGGAAAGGACAGAGGGGAAAAAACAAATATATATATAGAGAGAGAGAGAGAGAGAGAGAGAAAACGGAAAAAAAACCAAACAAAACGGAGAAACGCAGTGTAGAGCAACGGAACGTTCCCGTGTCGGAGGTGTATTGTAGCCGCACTGAAATGCGCGTAACGGCGCGGCGGCAAGTGTCTGCCGTGGTGAACGTTACCTTTGACGGCTGAATTGTGCGTTGCGTTGCTTTGCTTTCCCGGATGTGTATGTAACGTAACGTTCGTTGAGATGGTTCTGAGGAAGAATGTACGACAGTGCCCGTGCCGTCTATGTTCGTGTGCAAAGCCATTGTGTGTGTGTGTGTGTGTGTGTGTGTTGTTTTGAGAATTGCGTCCGGGAATGGCGGTGGGCGTGCCCTGCATGTGGCCCGGAAGGCTGTTCGTTTCGCGGTAGTGTGTGGACAGGGGAGGGGCACGCGTAACGCTGCTGGCATGGCATGGCATGGCATTCGGGAGATGGGAGGGGGCAAACGAAGAAAACAAGACGCGGAGGCTATAAAGACGGGGAGGGGCGCGGTGTGGGTGGCTTGCGCTGCGCTCGGCTGGCGCGTGCGGCGTTGTTTTTGTGCAAAAGAAGAGAAAACGAATGGGTTGCCGGGAGGGGGCCGTTGTGGTGTAGCCGCAGACGCGGCTGTCAGTGAACGTGGTGAGACCGAGGGATGCGGGAGGGGCGGGGGCGGGGAAAACGCTAGAAGAAGGAGAAAAACGCTGCTGCAACCAACATAAAATGAGGCCCTTTGTAACCTGCCAGCAACAAAACAACAACAAAAAAAAAAAAAGGCGTCTATCAACATTGAATGTAAATGGAAATGGACCCAAGTGTAACCTCCCCGCACAAATAGTCGTAAGTAAGTGAGTGAGTGAGTGAGTGAGTGAGTGAGTGAGTGAATGATGATAAAAATGTGCCAGAATGTTGTTAACGTCCCTAGAAAATGAACGAACGAAGATTGATGAGAAACGCGCGATAATATGATGAATGGAAATAATGAACCATGAACATCTCAACAGACATAATTGAAAACCCGATAAACGTTGTAAGGGCAGCGCTGGCTGACCTTCGGCCCTGTGTATTCTGAAACGCCCCCCTTTGAACAACAATGTATACAAAACTGTGCTTAAACTGACACACAATATTTTGAGCGCAACGCAATCTGACTATCAAAGATCCCTGCAAAAGAATGGCCCTGAGTAACATTAAAGTACACCTGTCGGAAATCACTTACCTTCACAAAAATCTTCATTACTCGAACTACTGCAATACAGCGAGCACCACTGCTGCCAGCTAAATAAGAGATTCCAAACTACGGAGGGCACTAACTACCGATAGGGATAGTTAGCAAAGTAAAGATGTTTAATAGAGAACAACAAACAATGTATTTACCCTTAATATCATCACCAGTCATAATATATGTAATTTGAAACGTCCGCCATCTCTGTCCTCACATGCACCAGTGCTGGCGGCTCACCCCTAACTGCGCAACGCTACGCGCTGTTCACATCCAGCTATAGCAGTTCATGACAACAACAATGCAAACTAGCCACAGACTGCACACAGCACAGGCAGTGATTTTCACGCGGAGCGCTACGTGGCATTACCAATATAAAAATCTAAACAAACAGCGTACGTACAAATTAGAATAAAAAGAGCAAAAGATCGTTACGTCAAAAAAAAAAAAAAAAAAACAAAAAAGACAAAAGAGAAAAAACAAACTGCATCTATATGTGCTCTTAACTGTAGATACCTGTACACAGCGTCGTGCAATGAATGCCGGCTCACATTTAATTTTGATTGTTGGAGGAAATGCGTAGGAAATATTATTTAAATGGAAATGAATGGTTGTACTTTAAAAAAGTTTGTTTGGAAACAAAGTATTATTGGGGCATTTTGTTGTGAAGAAAATAGTTACAATTGACATACAGTATTAGATTTGCGCAATGCAGCTTCATTACCTTACCTGTAATAACAGTATGCATCGTCCCGAACGGAGACCAGAGTCGCGAGAAGAGCACGCCGCCGCCCGCTCAGTACAACCGTCCACTCGCTAATACTGTCGACTGACTACTACCTCTCCCGACCCGCCACATATAGATGACAACTGTTCCTGCCGACCCGCTACGTGCTACTAGTGTCGTGTGGCGCAGACTAGCGACGATAAGAAACGCTCTGGTCAGAGATTGTGTCGTGCCTCGCCATCGCTGGTAATGAGTACATACGTGTTTCAGCGCGCGTACCGGAAGACGCAGTGCGGAGCCAGAGACTGTGTTGTCGAGGCCGTCGACGCAGTGCATGTCGGTCGGTCGAGTGCGTGCGGGAGGGCAGAGAGGCAGCGTCGGCACGGAGATGCACGCACGGGGGCTGCGGCGTGGCGCGTTTGCGGTAGGCGCCTTTGGTGGCAACGGCCGGGACAAGCAGCGGTGTATGGTGTGGTGCGGGCCGGACAGGGGCGGAGGAGGAGGAGGAGGCGGCGCGACGATGGCATTGGGGCGGAAACGGGGACGGGGACGGCGACGGCGGATGTTGAGAGGCGTCACGCGCGGACCGACACAGACGCACAGATAGATAGGTAGGAAGAAGAAGAAGGGGCGGCTGGTGAGTGAGTGCAATTTAGGCGGTAGACACAAGAGGTCGGCACGGCATTTGCGTGATGTGGCGTTGTGACGGGGTGTGCTCGCTTGCCTCGTTTTGTTGATGCGCGCAGGAAGATGTGCAGAGCAGCGGCGGGCGGCTCGGCTCGGTTCGGTTTGGCCCGGCGGGCCGCGCTGTTGTCGCGGACGTGAGCGCCCCCTGGCGGGTGGCCGGAGGCGGCGCGGCGTGTTGGACGTGTGGCTGGCGGCAGTGCACAATTGCGAGTGGCTGGCGGTGTGGCGGTTGGCGCGTCGGGCGGCCGAGAGAGAGGAGAGGTATGTGTTTGCGGGCGCCTTTGCTGCGCGGCGTCGTGCAGGGCGGGCGGGCGGGCGCCTGTCGACTGTGTGTGTGTGTGTGTGTGTGTGTGTGGCGAATTGGCGGCGTTGTGCTCCGGCCGAAGGCGTCTGGAGAGGAGAGTTGGTCGTGATGTCATGTCGCGCCGTGTCATGTTTGCGAAACGGCTGCCGAGAGGTGTGGTGGTAGCGAGCCGGTCGGTGTCGGTGCGATGGGAATGTGCGTTTGGCGGTTTCGGTGTGCTTTTTGCGGCGTGAGAGTGGGGCGGGCGGGCAGGCTTGCTGTTGTTGGTTCCTTGTGTCTTGTGTGTAGCTTGATGGCAACGTGGAAGGGCGCCGGTTTCGAGCCGTGCGTGTGGTTGTCGACGTTGACTGGTTGGGGTGTGCCGTTGCACGTGCATGTTTGGGTCGTTGGTGTGGTTTTGGCTGGCTGGCTGGCTGGCTGGCTGTGTGTGTGTACGACGGGAAGGGGGAGGCGGCGGTGGATAGTGCAGTAGTTGTGTCGTTGGCACGGGCGTCGGGTGCGGCTGTGCGTAGTGGCGGAAAGGTGTCGGTTGCGGGAAGCGAGGCCGTCGTTGGCGGTGTCGCGTGCCTTCGTGAATCGAGTGGGGGCGGGGAAAGGAGCAGCGTGCCGCTGCGTCGTGGCCGTTAGCCAGAGGCTGTGCTTTGATAGTTTTGTGGACGGTTCGTGCGAGGCGATTTGTTGCCTGCCCTATGTTTGTTTGTTTGTTGTTTTGGAGACGACGACTGGTTGGTGGCGTGCGCGCGAGCGAAGTGGCGGTGTGCGTTTCCCGTGTCGACTGCCGGCCGGCGACAGGTGCGCCGTCGGTGGGGTGGGTGGCCGGCACAAGTAGGGGCGGCGGCGTCGTTGCGGTGTGTTTGTGTTGTCGGCGACAGCTGTTTGTGCGGTGCGTGTGAATGGTGGTGCAAACGTGTGCTGGCGTTGAGGCTGCGACCGCGGCGTGTTGTTGGTTGATGTTGAACAGCGGCTGTGTGCGGTGGTGGTGTTGCCGCACGTGCATCCGGCCCGGCGCGGAAAGCGCAGTTGCGGCGGCCCTTCGGTGCCAGCCACGTCGCGTGAGCGGCGGGTTGCTCTGGTCGACACGTGGTGCTCTGGTTTGTTGTTTGGTGCCCTTTGGCCGGTGGGTGGTCCGTGTGTCTCGGTATCTGGTCGTGGTCGTGCTGCCCGTTTGTCGGCGTTGTCCTGTGGCTTCGCTTTTGTTTTTGCGGCGTGCCGACGACCCGACGCGACCTTTACACCCAAAGTGTGGCGCCCGAAGGTGAACCAACGTCGTAATCCGACCTGGGCGCTTAAGCTCTAAGCCTAAGCTGAGCGAACCGAACCTGTAGCGTTGCGTAGCGTGAGGTGCGGTGAGGTCAGCCTCAGCGCCAAGTAAGCCAAGCTGTCCGGCCGTGAGGTGGGTGGGTAGGTAGGTGCGGCTGCTGCGGCCACCTGACGCCCGACGTGTGTTTGAATGCTTAACCTAAGTTTGAGGCTTAACCTAACCCAAGTGGCCTTAACCTAACCTAACCTAACCTAACCTCTGACGCCCGACGTGTGTTTGAATGCTTAACCTAAGTTTGACGCTTAACCTAACACCGACCCTTAACCTAACCGAGGTGCCCCTAACCTAACCTTAATGTAACGTAACCTAACCTAACCTCTGACGCCTGACGTGTGTTTTGAATGCTTAACCTAACCCAAGTGCCCTTAACCTAACCCACGTCCACCGAACCTAACCGAGACGTGTGAACCTAATGTCTAACTCGTAACGCGTGATGTTGGCTGTCGTGTGTGCTGACGGCAGATTGGGTTGGTCTGTAGTTGCGGATTTCGGGTTTGCCTCGGGCGAGGGGTTGGCTCGTAAGCGGCGAGGGGCGCTCCGGCGGAGCATGTTGCTTTGCAGGCGGCGCCCGTTTTTGCGGCGGGCACAATTGAAATTGTTGGGAAACGAACGAAAGGGCTGTGAATGTTGGCGGGCGAGAGGAGGAGGACGTGGCCCGACGGCTGCGGGCCGATCGGGAAACGGTGGGAGGGCGATGGGGCGGCGGAGGTGCGTTTGCACGGCCGTCATCGCCGCACGCCTCCGCTTGTGTGGCTGTGGCGCCGGCCGCGCTGGCCGGGCTGCCGCGGCGACGGTGCGGGGCTTTTGCCGAAGGTTTGGCCATTGTGGCCGGTCGCCGGCTGGGGCTGTGGGGGCGGCATTTGGGCGTGGGCGGCGATTCTCGGCGGGCCGACCCAGGCTGTAGCGCGCGGTGGCTGCAGTTTGGCCGTGGTTTGCGGCGCTGCCGTGGCGACTGGTTGGCGACTGTGGTGTGGCTGTGTGTAGCCCCATCCTCGGTGGTTTGAAAGGCGCGGGTGGTTGTGGCGCAGGTGTGGGGCTGCTCCGCACAGGCTGTCGGACGTTGGGCGGTAGCAAGCGCGGGAGGCGCGGCGCGGCGGCGCGCAGAGTGGCGGCCGCTCTCTCGGCCGTCCGCGCCCGCCCGCGACACTGGCTGGGCCTGTGCGTCGAGGCGGCTATTCCTCTGCTGTGCGCTCCGCTCGCTGCGTGTCTCCTCTCGCTCTCGCTGCTCGCTGTGTGTTAACGCGCGTCGTCGAAATGGCAGATCAGGCGGCTACGAACGAGACTGCTGCGGCACCCGCCGCCACCGGCACTACGAAGAAGGCAAAGTCTGCGTCGTCTGCGAAGAAGCCGCGCGCCAAGCCTGCGCACCCGCGCACCTCTGAGATGGTGACGGCCGCCATCAAGAGTCTGAAGGAGCGCGGCGGATCGTCGCTGCAGGCGATCAAGAAGTACATTGCCGCGCACTACAAGCTGGACGCGGAGAAGCTGGCGCCGTTTATCAAGAAGTACCTCAAGTCGGCCGTGGTGGCGGGCGAGCTGGTGCAGACGAAGGGGAAGGGCGCGTCCGGCTCTTTCAAGCTTGCCGGCGCCGGCGGCGGGGCGGCTGAGGGCGGCAAGGCTCGTGCTGGCGGTGCCAAGAAGAAGCGCGCCGCTCCGGCCAGCAAGGAGAAGAAGGGCGCCCGTGCGGCCGGCGCAAAGAAGGCTGGTGGCGTGAAGGCGGCGACTGGTCGGAAGGCGGGCGCCGCCAAGAAGGCGTCTGCGGCGTCGGCCGCTCCCGCCGGTGCGAAGAAGGCGGCTGCTGCCAAGCCGGCCAAGGCCAAGTCGCCGTCGAAGGCGAAGAAGGCCGCCAAGGTTCCGACGAAGAAGCCGAAGGCGCCGCGCCCGAAGAAGGCGACGACGCCGTCTAAGGCGAAGGCTTCGCCCAAGAAGAAGAAGTAGAGAGGAATGGGAAAGGAAGGGTTGGCGGTTGACTCCGTCGTCCGCACCCCCCGTCCCCGTCGTCTAGTGGCGCGCAACAGACGCGCGGCCCAAAACGGCCCTTCTCAGGGCCATCAAAGCACGTCGGGAAGGTTTTGATTGTCGTGTTTGTGTTGCGGTGTGGTTGTGTCGTCTGGCGTTTCTGTATGCCCGTGTGTGGATACTGTTTGCGTGCCGTGGTGGTTGGATTGCGGGGGGGGGGTCGGTGGCGGGTGCGGGCGGCGGTAGCGGTTTTGTCGTTGCGGTTGATTGTCGCCGTTTTTTTTTTTTGGTCGCGGCCGGCCGACGGTTGGTTTTGTGTCATGTTGTTTGAATACTTTGGTTGGCCTGCCTGCCGTCTTCTCGGATGTGTCTTGTCTTGTGTGTGTGTTCTTGCAACGGGGGCGGGGGACGTTGAGATGTGGAAAGGGTCGGTGGCGTTGGACGTGCCTGGCTTTTTGTTTCGTTTTCTTTTCGAAACGAAGCGGCGGCCGGCCGTGTGGTTGACGGCGTCGGCCGATGGGTATTGTGCGCTTTGAGCGCCGCGCCGGGGAGGCATGATGTTGATTGTTGCGCGCGCCAGCAAGCTGGCAGGGGAGAGCGGCTGTGGCGGACGGACGGGAAGTGGAAGTGGTGTTTTGTCTTTGGTTCTGTGGTTGTGGGGCGAGAGGCGACCGACAAAGTTTGCTCGCGACGGAGTGATGTTAGTGGCCCTTAAAAGGGCCGTTTTGTTTGTTGCGTGCGTGGGCGGTGCCCAGCGGCTGGCGCGGTGTTTAGGCGCGCTCGCCGCGGATGCGGCGCGCGAGCTGGATGTCCTTGGGCATGATGGTGACGCGCTTGGCGTGGATTGCGCACAGGTTGGTGTCTTCGAAGAGGCCGACGAGGTAGGCCTCGCTGGCCTCCTGCAGGGCCATGACCGCGGAGCTCTGGAAGCGCAGGTCGGTCTTGAAGTCCTGGGCGATCTCGCGCACTAGGCGCTGGAATGGCAGCTTGCGGATGAGCAGCTCTGTGCTCTTCTGGTAGCGCCTGATTTCTCGCAGGGCGACGGTGCCCGGCCTGTAGCGGTGGGGCTTCTTGACGCCGCCGGTGGCGGGCGCGCTCTTCCTCGCCGCCTTGGTGGCGAGCTGTTTGCGCGGCGCCTTTCCGCCGGTGGACTTGCGGGCCGTTTGCTTTGTGCGGGCCATAGCGGTAGCGGTTAGCGGAGCGGCGTGGAGGCGAGCGAGGTGCTGCGTCGGGTGCTGCCTTGACGACACGGGCGCGCGCCAGCCACCGTGGTGCGCTTATATGCCCTCGGTTGCGCGTGGTGGGGGGAGGGCGGGCCAGAGTCTATATAGGGGGGCTGGCGCGTGCGCCGGGCGCAGACCGTAGCCGACTCGCTAGCGCCGGGTGAGGAGCCAGCCGCTGCAGCAGACGCTTTGCTTGCCTTGAGCTTTTTGAGGATTTAGAAGAGATGACTGGCCGCGGCAAGGGAGGAAAGGGGCTCGGCAAGGGTGGCGCCAAGCGGCACCGCAAGGTGTTGCGCGACAACATCCAGGGCATCACGAAGCCCGCGATCCGCCGCCTGGCTCGCAGGGGCGGCGTGAAGCGCATCTCTGGTCTGATCTACGAGGAGACCCGCGGAGTGCTGAAGGTGTTCCTGGAGAACGTGATCCGCGACGCGGTGACGTACACTGAGCACGCCAAGCGCAAGACTGTGACGGCCATGGACGTGGTGTACGCCCTGAAGAGGCAGGGGCGCACCCTGTACGGTTTCGGCGGTTAGGCGCGTCGCAGCCGGTGTGCTGTGCCGCGTTGGCCTTCCCGCGGCCGTGGGAGAGACGAAAACGGCCCTTTTCAGGGCCACCACACTGTTCGGAAATTGAAAAGTGCGAAAGAGTCTGTGTTGTTGCTGCGTGTGTTGCCTGCCTGCCTTGTTTCTTTCATTCTTCATTTCGTTTGCGTTTGACTGACGTGACGTGACTGGGAGAAAGGAAAGGAAGCGGGTCTTGTGGCTGTGTGTGTGTGTGTGTGTGTGTGTGTGTGTGTGTGTGTGTGTGCGTGCGCGCGCGCGCGAGAGAGGGCGTTGTGTGTTTGTTTTGTTTATCGATCGATGGAGACGCCGGGCTGTGTGTTGTTGTTGTTGTTGTTGTTGTTGTTGTGCGAGAGGCGGTGAATATTTGCGTGGTTTTGGCTGTGTGTTTGCGGCGGCGTTGGAGTTGCCGAGGCAAGGCGTGCCCATAGGCGGCCGGATCAGCTGTTTCGTTTGTATGGGGCGCGCGGGAGTGGAGGGCGGTGTGTCGACACGCTCGTTTAACAGTTGGTGATTATTGCTGTCGTTGTCGTTTGGAAGGCGACTGTGCGTGCGTGGAGGTGCTTGAGGCAAACGAAAAACAAAAGAGAAACGTGTGTGTGGCCACACGGGCTGTGGACGACAAGATGGCGGCGGCTCTTCTTGTTGTTCTTCTCTCTTTCCTTTAGTCCTCTACCGTTAGAGGGGGAGTTGGTGGAGGTTATTGTCGCCTGTGGACATTTGCTCCTCTTTTCTGTGTGTTGTTCTTATCTTTGGTAGTGTGCTTTTTCGGACGTTGCTGTTTGTTGAGAGTGATTATGTGTTCTGTTTGTGCTACTGCTGGAGTAGCGACTCGGGTCTTGCACATCTGTCCCTGTGGTGTTCATATTGCCCAAGGGTCAAGACGTAATAGTCATTTTCTGAATTCCGCGCGGTGGCGTAGAACGCTTCTGCCAGGGCGCGGAATCGTGTTGTGGGTGGTTGTAGGCAGGTCTGCCGCGGGGACGTGTAAGGCCCGTCGTAGAGCGCTCTGCTTTGGACCCTTCTGTAGGCGATGCATCGTCGACCTGGCTGCATAGCCCCTATAGAGGGCGCGCATATTTCCAGTATCGCTACCCCTGTTGCGGGGTCGAGGGAACAGGGGTACAGGATCTGCATCCTGGCGTGAGCGTTTGTGCCAAGTTGCCCTATGTGACACTTCGATGTCAGGCGTGACACCGAGGTACCTCGCAGAATATCTGCCCCTGCAATCGTAGCAGTTGGTATGGTCTTCTTGCCGGCGGCGGCTGTGGAAGTGAAGTTAAGTTAAAGTAAAGTAAAGTAAAGCAAAGCGCGGCGAGGACGACTGAAATTTTGCTTTGGACGTAGGTTTGTGTGGTGGCCCTGAAAAGGGCCGATTGTTGTGAGCCGAGCCGGGCCGGCAAAGCGCGTTGCGTGCAGGGGAGCACGCAGCGCTGCTGGGCGGCGGGTCCGCGTGCCGATTGCCTGGCCTCTCTGTTTAGGCCTTCTTCTCGGTCTTCTTTGGCAGCAGGACGGCCTGGATGTTGGGCAGGACACCACCCTGTGCGATGGTGACGCCCGACAGGAGCTTGTTGAGCTCCTCGTCGTTGCGGATGGCAAGCTGCAGGTGGCGCGGGATGATGCGCGTCTTCTTGTTGTCGCGGGCCGCGTTTCCGGCCAGCTCGAGCACCTCAGCCGCGAGGTACTCCATGACGGCGGCGAGGTAGACGGGCGCCCCGGCGCCGACGCGCTCGGCGTAGTTTCCCTTGCGCAGGAGGCGGTGGATTCTGCCGACCGGGAACTGGAGCCCGGCCCTGCTTGAGCGGGACTTTGACTTGCCCTTGACTTTGCCTCCCTTTCCGCGTCCGGACATGGCGATGCGCTGTGGTGTAAAAAAACGAGACGAGACGAAGGACGGTGCGAGCCGCAGCGAGTCGAGCAGCGGAGTGGCGGCGCCGCCAGGGGTGGGGGTCCTTTATGCTCTCGGGTGCGGCGGCCGGTTGCGCTCGCGGCCCATTGGTCGGCGGCCGCAACGGGGCGAGCTGGTAAAGGTGCGGCGGCGGGGCGCGCTGGGTGCCACTGTGTGGGGAGACGCTGACTAGAGCGGAGCGCTTGCTGCTGGTGTTGCTGCCGTACGTTCTTGTTTGTTTGCGATGCCGCCCAAGACTAGCGGGAAGGCCGCCAAGAAGGCTGGCAAGGCGCAGAAGAACATTTCGAAGGGCGACAAGAAGAAGAAGCACAAGAGGAAGGAGAGCTATGCCATCTACATCTACAAGGTGCTGAAGCAGGTGCACCCTGACACGGGCATCTCGTCGAAGGCGATGAGCATCATGAACAGCTTCGTGAACGACATTTTCGAGCGCATCGCGGCCGAGGCGTCTCGCCTGGCGCACTACAACAAGCGCTCGACCATCACGTCCCGCGAGATCCAGACCGCTGTGCGGCTGTTGCTGCCTGGCGAGCTGGCCAAGCACGCCGTGAGCGAGGGCACGAAGGCGGTGACCAAGTACACGAGCTCCAAGTAAGGAGGTGGCTCTGGAATGGAAGGAGATCCTCCGTTGCGAGAGCGGCAAAACGGCCCTTTTCAGGGCCACCAAATGGCCTTTGCGGGAAGGGCGGAATTGTTGTTGTTGTTGTTTTTGTTTTGTTTTGTGTGTGAGTGGGTGGACGGTGGCAATAGCTACCGCTTTGGTTGCGACGCGACGGGGTGGGGTGGCCGATGCGATGAATAATTTGATTGTTTATGGGGCGCGTCGCGTGTCGCGTGTTGCGGGGTGCGGCCACGGTGTGACGTGGAATGGAGGCACGTGCGCACAAGTCGTTGTCTGCGAGGGGGGGGGGGGAAGTGCGATCGGTGATGTGCCCTTTGGATGGAGGTGCCGGTTAGTTACGTGACGGGTGGAAACGACACGCGATTGTTGGGAATGTCAGTGTGTAACGACGGCCGTTTGCGGGTCGGTTTGCACGCCATATATGGCGAGGGTGAAATGTGTCTGTAAATGCAGCGTGGAGGCGTGTGAGTGACGTTTAAATGTGAACGCGCATTGAGACACACCACTGTGTATTGCATTGTACGGGCGACACGCACGATGATATGTACCTTTCCCCCGACTCTGATTTCGATAGTCGTGTCTGACCGACTGTGTCTGCTTGTGTGCGTACGACGCACGCACACCGACGTCGTCATTGAAGATGCATGCTCGCGTGTCCAGTGCAGTACAGTAGAGTAAGCGCGACGCTAGAAGACGACGGTCGCTTTGGCGAATGTGCGTACACGTGTTTGTGTGTATGTCGGTGATGTGGTCCGATCCGTCGCCTCTGGGAAACTGTCGATCGGCGCGGTACACCGGACGTCTTGAACACCCGTCATACCGTCATACCGTCATACCGTTGGTACACCGTCGCGCTGAGAACGGTTACCGAAAGGTGAACGAACCTCTGATCGGTCGAATGTCTGGGCAGAACGTGAGGAGAGAATGGTGGAGGAAAGGACAGAGGGGAAAAAACAAATATATATATATAGAGAGAGAGAGAGAGAGAGAGAAAACGGAAAAAAAACCAAACAAAACGGAGAAACGCAGTGTAGAGCAACGGAACGTTCCCGTGTCGGAGGTGTATTGTAGCCGCACTGAAATGCGCGTAACGGCGCGGCGGCAAGTGTCTGCCGTGGTGAACGTTACCTTTGACGGCTGAATTGTGCGTTGCGTTGCTTTGCTTTCCCGGATGTGTATGTAACGTAACGTTCGTTGAGATGGTTCTGAGGAAGAATGTACGACAGTGCCCGTGCCGTCTATGTTCGTGTGCAAAGCCATTGTGTGTGTGTGTGTGTGTGTGTGTGTTGTTTTGAGAATTGCGTCCGGGAATGGCGGTGGGCGTGCCCTGCATGTGGCCCGGAAGGCTGTTCGTTTCGCGGTAGTGTGTGGACAGGGGAGGGGCACGCGTAACGCTGCTGGCATGGCATGGCATGGCATTCGGGAGATGGGAGGGGGCAAACGAAGAAAACAAGACGCGGAGGCTATAAAGACGGGGAGGGGCGCGGTGTGGGTGGCTTGCGCTGCGCTCGGCTGGCGCGTGCGGCGTTGTTTTTGTGCAAAAGAAGAGAAAACGAATGGGTTGCCGGGAGGGGGCCGTTGTGGTGTAGCCGCAGACGCGGCTGTCAGTGAACGTGGTGAGACCGAGGGATGCGGGAGGGGCGGGGGCGGGGAAAACGCTAGAAGAAGGAGAAAAACGCTGCTGCAACCAACATAAAATGAGGCCCTTTGTAACCTGCCAGCAACAAAACAACAACAAAAAAAAAAAAAGGCGTCTATCAACATTGAATGTAAATGGAAATGGACCCAAGTGTAACCTCCCCGCACAAATAGTCGTAAGTAAGTGAGTGAGTGAGTGAGTGAGTGAGTGAGTGAGTGAATGATGATAAAAATGTGCCAGAATGTTGTTAACGTCCCTAGAAAATGAACGAACGAAGATTGATGAGAAACGCGCGATAATATGATGAATGGAAATAATGAACCATGAACATCTCAACAGACATAATTGAAAACCCGATAAACGTTGTAAGGGCAGCGCTGGCTGACCTTCGGCCCTGTGTATTCTGAAACGCCCCCCTTTGAACAACAATGTATACAAAACTGTGCTTAAACTGACACACAATATTTTGAGCGCAACGCAATCTGACTATCAAAGATCCCTGCAAAAGAATGGCCCTGAGTAACATTAAAGTACACCTGTCGGAAATCACTTACCTCACAAAAATCTTCATTACTCGAACTACTGCAATACAGCGAGCACCACTGCTGCCAGCTAAATAAGAGATTCCAAACTACGGAGGGCACTAACTACCGATAGGGATAGTTAGCAAAGTAAAGATGTTTAATAGAGAACAACAAACAATGTATTTACCCTTAATATCATCACCAGTCATAATATATGTAATTTGAAACGTCCGCCATCTCTGTCCTCACATGCACCAGTGCTGGCGGCTCACCCCTAACTGCGCAACGCTACGCGCTGTTCACATCCAGCTATAGCAGTTCATGACAACAACAATGCAAACTAGCCACAGACTGCACACAGCACAGGCAGTGATTTTCACGCGGAGCGCTACGTGGCATTACCAATATAAAAATCTAAACAAACAGCGTACGTACAAATTAGAATAAAAAGAGCAAAAGATCGTTACGTCAAAAAAAAAAAAAAAAAAAACAAAAAAGACAAAAGAGAAAAAACAAACTGCATCTATATGTGCTCTTAACTGTAGATACCTGTACACAGCGTCGTGCAATGAATGCCGGCTCACATTTAATTTTGATTGTTGGAGGAAATGCGTAGGAAATATTATTTAAATGGAAATGAATGGTTGTACTTTAAAAAAGTTTGTTTGGAAACAAAGTATTATTGGGGCATTTTGTTGTGAAGAAAATAGTTACAATTGACATACAGTATTAGATTTGCGCAATGCAGCTTCATTACCTTACCTGTAATAACAGTATGCATCGTCCCGAACGGAGACCAGAGTCGCGAGAAGAGCACGCCGCCGCCCGCTCAGTACAACCGTCCACTCGCTAATACTGTCGACTGACTACTACCTCTCCCGACCCGCCACATATAGATGACAACTGTTCCTGCCGACCCGCTACGTGCTACTAGTGTCGTGTGGCGCAGACTAGCGACGATAAGAAACGCTCTGGTCAGAGATTGTGTCGTGCCTCGCCATCGCTGGTAATGAGTACATACGTGTTTCAGCGCGCGTACCGGAAGACGCAGTGCGGAGCCAGAGACTGTGTTGTCGAGGCCGTCGACGCAGTGCATGTCGGTCGGTCGAGTGCGTGCGGGAGGGCAGAGAGGCAGCGTCGGCACGGAGATGCACGCACGGGGGCTGCGGCGTGGCGCGTTTGCGGTAGGCGCCTTTGGTGGCAACGGCCGGGACAAGCAGCGGTGTATGGTGTGGTGCGGGCCGGACAGGGGCGGAGGAGGAGGAGGAGGCGGCGCGACGATGGCATTGGGGCGGAAACGGGGACGGGGACGGCGACGGCGGATGTTGAGAGGCGTCACGCGCGGACCGACACAGACGCACAGATAGATAGGTAGGAAGAAGAAGAAGGGGCGGCTGGTGAGTGAGTGCAATTTAGGCGGTAGACACAAGAGGTCGGCACGGCATTTGCGTGATGTGGCGTTGTGACGGGGTGTGCTCGCTTGCCTCGTTTTGTTGATGCGCGCAGGAAGATGTGCAGAGCAGCGGCGGGCGGCTCGGCTCGGTTCGGTTTGGCCCGGCGGGCCGCGCTGTTGTCGCGGACGTGAGCGCCCCCTGGCGGGTGGCCGGAGGCGGCGCGGCGTGTTGGACGTGTGGCTGGCGGCAGTGCACAATTGCGAGTGGCTGGCGGTGTGGCGGTTGGCGCGTCGGGCGGCCGAGAGAGAGGAGAGGTATGTGTTTGCGGGCGCCTTTGCTGCGCGGCGTCGTGCAGGGCGGGCGGGCGGGCGCCTGTCGACTGTGTGTGTGTGTGTGTGTGTGTGTGTGGCGAATTGGCGGCGTTGTGCTCCGGCCGAAGGCGTCTGGAGAGGAGAGTTGGTCGTGATGTCATGTCGCGCCGTGTCATGTTTGCGAAACGGCTGCCGAGAGGTGTGGTGGTAGCGAGCCGGTCGGTGTCGGTGCGATGGGAATGTGCGTTTGGCGGTTTCGGTGTGCTTTTTGCGGCGTGAGAGTGGGGCGGGCGGGCAGGCTTGCTGTTGTTGGTTCCTTGTGTCTTGTGTGTAGCTTGATGGCAACGTGGAAGGGCGCCGGTTTCGAGCCGTGCGTGTGGTTGTCGACGTTGACTGGTTGGGGTGTGCCGTTGCACGTGCATGTTTGGGTCGTTGGTGTGGTTTTGGCTGGCTGGCTGGCTGGCTGGCTGTGTGTGTGTACGACGGGAAGGGGGAGGCGGCGGTGGATAGTGCAGTAGTTGTGTCGTTGGCACGGGCGTCGGGTGCGGCTGTGCGTAGTGGCGGAAAGGTGTCGGTTGCGGGAAGCGAGGCCGTCGTTGGCGGTGTCGCGTGCCTTCGTGAATCGAGTGGGGGCGGGGAAAGGAGCAGCGTGCCGCTGCGTCGTGGCCGTTAGCCAGAGGCTGTGCTTTGATAGTTTTGTGGACGGTTCGTGCGAGGCGATTTGTTGCCTGCCCTATGTTTGTTTGTTTGTTGTTTTGGAGACGACGACTGGTTGGTGGCGTGCGCGCGAGCGAAGTGGCGGTGTGCGTTTCCCGTGTCGACTGCCGGCCGGCGACAGGTGCGCCGTCGGTGGGGTGGGTGGCCGGCACAAGTAGGGGCGGCGGCGTCGTTGCGGTGTGTTTGTGTTGTCGGCGACAGCTGTTTGTGCGGTGCGTGTGAATGGTGGTGCAAACGTGTGCTGGCGTTGAGGCTGCGACCGCGGCGTGTTGTTGGTTGATGTTGAACAGCGGCTGTGTGCGGTGGTGGTGTTGCCGCACGTGCATCCGGCCCGGCGCGGAAAGCGCAGTTGCGGCGGCCCTTCGGTGCCAGCCACGTCGCGTGAGCGGCGGGTTGCTCTGGTCGACACGTGGTGCTCTGGTTTGTTGTTTGGTGCCCTTTGGCCGGTGGGTGGTCCGTGTGTCTCGGTATCTGGTCGTGGTCGTGCTGCCCGTTTGTCGGCGTTGTCCTGTGGCTTCGCTTTTGTTTTTGCGGCGTGCCGACGACCCGACGCGACCTTTACACCCAAAGTGTGGCGCCCGAAGGTGAACCAACGTCGTAATCCGACCTGGGCGCTTAAGCTCTAAGCCTAAGCTGAGCGAACCGAACCTGTAGCGTTGCGTAGCGTGAGGTGCGGTGAGGTCAGCCTCAGCGCCAAGTAAGCCAAGCTGTCCGGCCGTGAGGTGGGTGGGTAGGTAGGTGCGGCTGCTGCGGCCACCTGACGCCCGACGTGTGTTTGAATGCTTAACCTAAGTTTGAGGCTTAACCTAACCCAAGTGGCCTTAACCTAACCTAACCTAACCTAACCTCTGACGCCCGACGTGTGTTTGAATGCTTAACCTAAGTTTGACGCTTAACCTAACACCGACCCTTAACCTAACCGAGGTGCCCCTAACCTAACCTTAATGTAACGTAACCTAACCTAACCTCTGACGCCTGACGTGTGTTTTGAATGCTTAACCTAACCCAAGTGCCCTTAACCTAACCCACGTCCACCGAACCTAACCGAGACGTGTGAACCTAATGTCTAACTCGTAACGCGTGATGTTGGCTGTCGTGTGTGCTGACGGCAGATTGGGTTGGTCTGTAGTTGCGGATTTCGGGTTTGCCTCGGGCGAGGGGTTGGCTCGTAAGCGGCGAGGGGCGCTCCGGCGGAGCATGTTGCTTTGCAGGCGGCGCCCGTTTTTGCGGCGGGCACAATTGAAATTGTTGGGAAACGAACGAAAGGGCTGTGAATGTTGGCGGGCGAGAGGAGGAGGACGTGGCCCGACGGCTGCGGGCCGATCGGGAAACGGTGGGAGGGCGATGGGGCGGCGGAGGTGCGTTTGCACGGCCGTCATCGCCGCACGCCTCCGCTTGTGTGGCTGTGGCGCCGGCCGCGCTGGCCGGGCTGCCGCGGCGACGGTGCGGGGCTTTTGCCGAAGGTTTGGCCATTGTGGCCGGTCGCCGGCTGGGGCTGTGGGGGCGGCATTTGGGCGTGGGCGGCGATTCTCGGCGGGCCGACCCAGGCTGTAGCGCGCGGTGGCTGCAGTTTGGCCGTGGTTTGCGGCGCTGCCGTGGCGACTGGTTGGCGACTGTGGTGTGGCTGTGTGTAGCCCCATCCTCGGTGGTTTGAAAGGCGCGGGTGGTTGTGGCGCAGGTGTGGGGCTGCTCCGCACAGGCTGTCGGACGTTGGGCGGTAGCAAGCGCGGGAGGCGCGGCGCGGCGGCGCGCAGAGTGGCGGCCGCTCTCTCGGCCGTCCGCGCCCGCCCGCGACACTGGCTGGGCCTGTGCGTCGAGGCGGCTATTCCTCTGCTGTGCGCTCCGCTCGCTGCGTGTCTCCTCTCGCTCTCGCTGCTCGCTGTGTGTTAACGCGCGTCGTCGAAATGGCAGATCAGGCGGCTACGAACGAGACTGCTGCGGCACCCGCCGCCACCGGCACTACGAAGAAGGCAAAGTCTGCGTCGTCTGCGAAGAAGCCGCGCGCCAAGCCTGCGCACCCGCGCACCTCTGAGATGGTGACGGCCGCCATCAAGAGTCTGAAGGAGCGCGGCGGATCGTCGCTGCAGGCGATCAAGAAGTACATTGCCGCGCACTACAAGCTGGACGCGGAGAAGCTGGCGCCGTTTATCAAGAAGTACCTCAAGTCGGCCGTGGTGGCGGGCGAGCTGGTGCAGACGAAGGGGAAGGGCGCGTCCGGCTCTTTCAAGCTTGCCGGCGCCGGCGGCGGGGCGGCTGAGGGCGGCAAGGCTCGTGCTGGCGGTGCCAAGAAGAAGCGCGCCGCTCCGGCCAGCAAGGAGAAGAAGGGCGCCCGTGCGGCCGGCGCAAAGAAGGCTGGTGGCGTGAAGGCGGCGACTGGTCGGAAGGCGGGCGCCGCCAAGAAGGCGTCTGCGGCGTCGGCCGCTCCCGCCGGTGCGAAGAAGGCGGCTGCTGCCAAGCCGGCCAAGGCCAAGTCGCCGTCGAAGGCGAAGAAGGCCGCCAAGGTTCCGACGAAGAAGCCGAAGGCGCCGCGCCCGAAGAAGGCGACGACGCCGTCTAAGGCGAAGGCTTCGCCCAAGAAGAAGAAGTAGAGAGGAATGGGAAAGGAAGGGTTGGCGGTTGACTCCGTCGTCCGCACCCCCCGTCCCCGTCGTCTAGTGGCGCGCAACAGACGCGCGGCCCAAAACGGCCCTTCTCAGGGCCATCAAAGCACGTCGGGAAGGTTTTGATTGTCGTGTTTGTGTTGCGGTGTGGTTGTGTCGTCTGGCGTTTCTGTATGCCCGTGTGTGGATACTGTTTGCGTGCCGTGGTGGTTGGATTGCGGGGGGGGGGTCGGTGGCGGGTGCGGGCGGCGGTAGCGGTTTTGTCGTTGCGGTTGATTGTCGCCGTTTTTTTTTTTTGGTCGCGGCCGGCCGACGGTTGGTTTTGTGTCATGTTGTTTGAATACTTTGGTTGGCCTGCCTGCCGTCTTCTCGGATGTGTCTTGTCTTGTGTGTGTGTTCTTGCAACGGGGGCGGGGGACGTTGAGATGTGGAAAGGGTCGGTGGCGTTGGACGTGCCTGGCTTTTTGTTTCGTTTTCTTTTCGAAACGAAGCGGCGGCCGGCCGTGTGGTTGACGGCGTCGGCCGATGGGTATTGTGCGCTTTGAGCGCCGCGCCGGGGAGGCATGATGTTGATTGTTGCGCGCGCCAGCAAGCTGGCAGGGGAGAGCGGCTGTGGCGGACGGACGGGAAGTGGAAGTGGTGTTTTGTCTTTGGTTCTGTGGTTGTGGGGCGAGAGGCGACCGACAAAGTTTGCTCGCGACGGAGTGATGTTAGTGGCCCTTAAAAGGGCCGTTTTGTTTGTTGCGTGCGTGGGCGGTGCCCAGCGGCTGGCGCGGTGTTTAGGCGCGCTCGCCGCGGATGCGGCGCGCGAGCTGGATGTCCTTGGGCATGATGGTGACGCGCTTGGCGTGGATTGCGCACAGGTTGGTGTCTTCGAAGAGGCCGACGAGGTAGGCCTCGCTGGCCTCCTGCAGGGCCATGACCGCGGAGCTCTGGAAGCGCAGGTCGGTCTTGAAGTCCTGGGCGATCTCGCGCACTAGGCGCTGGAATGGCAGCTTGCGGATGAGCAGCTCTGTGCTCTTCTGGTAGCGCCTGATTTCTCGCAGGGCGACGGTGCCCGGCCTGTAGCGGTGGGGCTTCTTGACGCCGCCGGTGGCGGGCGCGCTCTTCCTCGCCGCCTTGGTGGCGAGCTGTTTGCGCGGCGCCTTTCCGCCGGTGGACTTGCGGGCCGTTTGCTTTGTGCGGGCCATAGCGGTAGCGGTTAGCGGAGCGGCGTGGAGGCGAGCGAGGTGCTGCGTCGGGTGCTGCCTTGACGACACGGGCGCGCGCCAGCCACCGTGGTGCGCTTATATGCCCTCGGTTGCGCGTGGTGGGGGGAGGGCGGGCCAGAGTCTATATAGGGGGGCTGAAGACGACCAAGGCACTCCTCAGGGGGTTGCCTTGGTGCTGTGATGAGGCAGCGGTCCGGGAAGGGCTGCTGCGAGCCGGGTTTGGTTGCGCAACCGCAAGGTTGCACAACCGGACCAACAGGAAGAGGGCGCCGCTCTATGCCGTGACCGTGCAAACGGTCGACGGCGGGAGTGACATCTTCGACTTGCGGAAGTTGCTGGGCTTCCCGGTGACGACGGAGGCTCTCCCGACCGCCATGGACCCTCTGCCCCAGTGCTTCAGGTGCCAGGGCGAGGGCCATGTAGCGAAGTATTGCCGCAACGCAGCGCGGTGCGTCAAGTGCTCAGGCGAGCACGACAGCCGCGCCTGCGACCGCGGCAGCAACGCTTTGCCGACTTGCGTCCGGTGTGGCGGCCCGCACGTCGCCAGCTGGCGCGGTTGTGCGGCTTTCTCAAGTCGCAGCCGTGCCGGGGGCGGCGAAGCGGCCGCGGCCGTACCGACGCAGCAGCAGAAGAGAAGACGACGTCGGAAACGGCGTAGGGCGCAGAACAGCCCGGCGCAGCTGAGGAACGGCGCAGCAGCAGATCCACCTGCCAGGGGCAGGGACGGCCGCTCGGAAACGGGCAGCCAGGACGCAGCTCGCCCTCCCGTGAAGAAGTGCGACCTCGACCTCGGGGCCGCCGTGAAGGAGGCCACAGCAGCCCTCAAAGCCGTCATGGCGGCGGAGAGGGCTGCCTTCGCAGCCGCCTTGGCTGCAGAGAAGGAAGAGGCCTTGAGGCAACTGCGTGCAGTCTTCGCCCAAGGCCACAGCACAGTCGCACCTGCGCCAATCCCAGCGGTTGCCCCAGCAGCACCGCAGGTGAAAGGTGCAAAAGCTAATAGGGCAGTCTTCATCGCACAAGCGTCGCCAAGCTGCCGCGCAGAACTTTTATGTTACAGGGAGTAAGCCACCGCCGCCGGCCCAGGAGACTACAAGCGAGCCCAGCCGCAGCACCGGACTGACCCAGCTAACGACACGACCACGCAGTACATAGGTAACGTTGCACGGTACCTCACGCTAACCACTCCTCACCTTGCATGCTCTGTCGCAGCTAGCAAACCGCTACTGCCCTTACCACCCGTCCTACTGTCGCAGAGGTTTTTTTCCCTTGGCGCTGGCCTTGGCACTTTTTTCCCTCTGCTCTTACAACCGCTACCCTTCGATCGTTTTCGACCACTATCTATCTCCGATGGACCATGTTAATGAGTAGTCTTACCCAGACGCATGGATAACATCACAGCCTGCATCCTGTGACGCCTGATTCAAATACTAACATGCTTACGGAGGTGACAGTAGAACTTTTGGTTTGGTCACCACGTTGGTGCGGGCGTGGAGGGGCCCCATCCTAAATTAAAATAAATTAAAAATTTAGCGCCGGGCGCAGACCGTAGCCGACTCGCTAGCGCCGGGTGAGGAGCCAGCCGCTGCAGCAGACGCTTTGCTTGCCTTGAGCTTTTTGAGGATTTAGAAGAGATGACTGGCCGCGGCAAGGGAGGAAAGGGGCTCGGCAAGGGTGGCGCCAAGCGGCACCGCAAGGTGTTGCGCGACAACATCCAGGGCATCACGAAGCCCGCGATCCGCCGCCTGGCTCGCAGGGGCGGCGTGAAGCGCATCTCTGGTCTGATCTACGAGGAGACCCGCGGAGTGCTGAAGGTGTTCCTGGAGAACGTGATCCGCGACGCGGTGACGTACACTGAGCACGCCAAGCGCAAGACTGTGACGGCCATGGACGTGGTGTACGCCCTGAAGAGGCAGGGGCGCACCCTGTACGGTTTCGGCGGTTAGGCGCGTCGCAGCCGGTGTGCTGTGCCGCGTTGGCCTTCCCGCGGCCGTGGGAGAGACGAAAACGGCCCTTTTCAGGGCCACCACACTGTTCGGAAATTGAAAAGTGCGAAAGAGTCTGTGTTGTTGCTGCGTGTGTTGCCTGCCTGCCTTGTTTCTTTCATTCTTCATTTCGTTTGCGTTTGACTGACGTGACGTGACTGGGAGAAAGGAAAGGAAGCGGGTCTTGTGGCTGTGTGTGTGTGTGTGTGTGTGTGTGTGTGTGTGTGTGTGTGTGCGTGCGCGCGCGCGCGAGAGAGGGCGTTGTGTGTTTGTTTTGTTTATCGATCGATGGAGACGCCGGGCTGTGTGTTGTTGTTGTTGTTGTTGTTGTTGTTGTGCGAGAGGCGGTGAATATTTGCGTGGTTTTGGCTGTGTGTTTGCGGCGGCGTTGGAGTTGCCGAGGCAAGGCGTGCCCATAGGCGGCCGGATCAGCTGTTTCGTTTGTATGGGGCGCGCGGGAGTGGAGGGCGGTGTGTCGACACGCTCGTTTAACAGTTGGTGATTATTGCTGTCGTTGTCGTTTGGAAGGCGACTGTGCGTGCGTGGAGGTGCTTGAGGCAAACGAAAAACAAAAGAGAAACGTGTGTGTGGCCACACGGGCTGTGGACGACAAGATGGCGGCGGCTCTTCTTGTTGTTCTTCTCTCTTTCCTTTAGTCCTCTACCGTTAGAGGGGGAGTTGGTGGAGGTTATTGTCGCCTGTGGACATTTGCTCCTCTTTTCTGTGTGTTGTTCTTATCTTTGGTAGTGTGCTTTTTCGGACGTTGCTGTTTGTTGAGAGTGATTATGTGTTCTGTTTGTGCTACTGCTGGAGTAGCGACTCGGGTCTTGCACATCTGTCCCTGTGGTGTTCATATTGCCCAAGGGTCAAGACGTAATAGTCATTTTCTGAATTCCGCGCGGTGGCGTAGAACGCTTCTGCCAGGGCGCGGAATCGTGTTGTGGGTGGTTGTAGGCAGGTCTGCCGCGGGGACGTGTAAGGCCCGTCGTAGAGCGCTCTGCTTTGGACCCTTCTGTAGGCGATGCATCGTCGACCTGGCTGCATAGCCCCTATAGAGGGCGCGCATATTTCCAGTATCGCTACCCCTGTTGCGGGGTCGAGGGAACAGGGGTACAGGATCTGCATCCTGGCGTGAGCGTTTGTGCCAAGTTGCCCTATGTGACACTTCGATGTCAGGCGTGACACCGAGGTACCTCGCAGAATATCTGCCCCTGCAATCGTAGCAGTTGGTATGGTCTTCTTGCCGGCGGCGGCTGTGGAAGTGAAGTTAAGTTAAAGTAAAGTAAAGTAAAGCAAAGCGCGGCGAGGACGACTGAAATTTTGCTTTGGACGTAGGTTTGTGTGGTGGCCCTGAAAAGGGCCGATTGTTGTGAGCCGAGCCGGGCCGGCAAAGCGCGTTGCGTGCAGGGGAGCACGCAGCGCTGCTGGGCGGCGGGTCCGCGTGCCGATTGCCTGGCCTCTCTGTTTAGGCCTTCTTCTCGGTCTTCTTTGGCAGCAGGACGGCCTGGATGTTGGGCAGGACACCACCCTGTGCGATGGTGACGCCCGACAGGAGCTTGTTGAGCTCCTCGTCGTTGCGGATGGCAAGCTGCAGGTGGCGCGGGATGATGCGCGTCTTCTTGTTGTCGCGGGCCGCGTTTCCGGCCAGCTCGAGCACCTCAGCCGCGAGGTACTCCATGACGGCGGCGAGGTAGACGGGCGCCCCGGCGCCGACGCGCTCGGCGTAGTTTCCCTTGCGCAGGAGGCGGTGGATTCTGCCGACCGGGAACTGGAGCCCGGCCCTGCTTGAGCGGGACTTTGACTTGCCCTTGACTTTGCCTCCCTTTCCGCGTCCGGACATGGCGATGCGCTGTGGTGTAAAAAAACGAGACGAGACGAAGGACGGTGCGAGCCGCAGCGAGTCGAGCAGCGGAGTGGCGGCGCCGCCAGGGGTGGGGGTCCTTTATGCTCTCGGGTGCGGCGGCCGGTTGCGCTCGCGGCCCATTGGTCGGCGGCCGCAACGGGGCGAGCTGGTAAAGGTGCGGCGGCGGGGCGCGCTGGGTGCCACTGTGTGGGGAGACGCTGACTAGAGCGGAGCGCTTGCTGCTGGTGTTGCTGCCGTACGTTCTTGTTTGTTTGCGATGCCGCCCAAGACTAGCGGGAAGGCCGCCAAGAAGGCTGGCAAGGCGCAGAAGAACATTTCGAAGGGCGACAAGAAGAAGAAGCGCAAGAGGAAGGAGAGCTATGCCATCTACATCTACAAGGTGCTGAAGCAGGTGCACCCTGACACGGGCATCTCGTCGAAGGCGATGAGCATCATGAACAGCTTCGTGAACGACATTTTCGAGCGCATCGCGGCCGAGGCGTCTCGCCTGGCGCACTACAACAAGCGCTCGACCATCACGTCCCGCGAGATCCAGACCGCTGTGCGGCTGTTGCTGCCTGGCGAGCTGGCCAAGCACGCCGTGAGCGAGGGCACGAAGGCGGTGACCAAGTACACGAGCTCCAAGTAAGGAGGTGGCTCTGGAATGGAAGGAGATCCTCCGTTGCGAGAGCGGCAAAACGGCCCTTTTCAGGGCCACCAAATGGCCTTTGCGGGAAGGGCGGAATTGTTGTTGTTGTTGTTTTTGTTTTGTTTTGTGTGTGAGTGGGTGGACGGTGGCAATAGCTACCGCTTTGGTTGCGACGCGACGGGGTGGGGTGGCCGATGCGATGAATAATTTGATTGTTTATGGGGCGCGTCGCGTGTCGCGTGTTGCGGGGTGCGGCCACGGTGTGACGTGGAATGGAGGCACGTGCGCACAAGTCGTTGTCTGCGAGGGGGGGGGGGGAAGTGCGATCGGTGATGTGCCCTTTGGATGGAGGTGCCGGTTAGTTACGTGACGGGTGGAAACGACACGCGATTGTTGGGAATGTCAGTGTGTAACGACGGCCGTTTGCGGGTCGGTTTGCACGCCATATATGGCGAGGGTGAAATGTGTCTGTAAATGCAGCGTGGAGGCGTGTGAGTGACGTTTAAATGTGAACGCGCATTGAGACACACCACTGTGTATTGCATTGTACGGGCGACACGCACGATGATATGTACCTTTCCCCCGACTCTGATTTCGATAGTCGTGTCTGACCGACTGTGTCTGCTTGTGTGCGTACGACGCACGCACACCGACGTCGTCATTGAAGATGCATGCTCGCGTGTCCAGTGCAGTACAGTAGAGTAAGCGCGACGCTAGAAGACGACGGTCGCTTTGGCGAATGTGCGTACACGTGTTTGTGTGTATGTCGGTGATGTGGTCCGATCCGTCGCCTCTGGGAAACTGTCGATCGGCGCGGTACACCGGACGTCTTGAACACCCGTCATACCGTCATACCGTCATACCGTTGGTACACCGTCGCGCTGAGAACGGTTACCGAAAGGTGAACGAACCTCTGATCGGTCGAATGTCTGGGCAGAACGTGAGGAGAGAATGGTGGAGGAAAGGACAGAGGGGAAAAAACAAATATATATATAGAGAGAGAGAGAGAGAGAGAGAGAAAACGGAAAAAAAACCAAACAAAACGGAGAAACGCAGTGTAGAGCAACGGAACGTTCCCGTGTCGGAGGTGTATTGTAGCCGCACTGAAATGCGCGTAACGGCGCGGCGGCAAGTGTCTGCCGTGGTGAACGTTACCTTTGACGGCTGAATTGTGCGTTGCGTTGCTTTGCTTTCCCGGATGTGTATGTAACGTAACGTTCGTTGAGATGGTTCTGAGGAAGAATGTACGACAGTGCCCGTGCCGTCTATGTTCGTGTGCAAAGCCATTGTGTGTGTGTGTGTGTGTGTGTGTGTTGTTTTGAGAATTGCGTCCGGGAATGGCGGTGGGCGTGCCCTGCATGTGGCCCGGAAGGCTGTTCGTTTCGCGGTAGTGTGTGGACAGGGGAGGGGCACGCGTAACGCTGCTGGCATGGCATGGCATGGCATTCGGGAGATGGGAGGGGGCAAACGAAGAAAACAAGACGCGGAGGCTATAAAGACGGGGAGGGGCGCGGTGTGGGTGGCTTGCGCTGCGCTCGGCTGGCGCGTGCGGCGTTGTTTTTGTGCAAAAGAAGAGAAAACGAATGGGTTGCCGGGAGGGGGCCGTTGTGGTGTAGCCGCAGACGCGGCTGTCAGTGAACGTGGTGAGACCGAGGGATGCGGGAGGGGCGGGGGCGGGGAAAACGCTAGAAGAAGGAGAAAAACGCTGCTGCAACCAACATAAAATGAGGCCCTTTGTAACCTGCCAGCAACAAAACAACAACAAAAAAAAAAAAAGGCGTCTATCAACATTGAATGTAAATGGAAATGGACCCAAGTGTAACCTCCCCGCACAAATAGTCGTAAGTAAGTGAGTGAGTGAGTGAGTGAGTGAGTGAGTGAGTGAATGATGATAAAAATGTGCCAGAATGTTGTTAACGTCCCTAGAAAATGAACGAACGAAGATTGATGAGAAACGCGCGATAATATGATGAATGGAAATAATGAACCATGAACATCTCAACAGACATAATTGAAAACCCGATAAACGTTGTAAGGGCAGCGCTGGCTGACCTTCGGCCCTGTGTATTCTGAAACGCCCCCCTTTGAACAACAATGTATACAAAACTGTGCTTAAACTGACACACAATATTTTGAGCGCAACGCAATCTGACTATCAAAGATCCCTGCAAAAGAATGGCCCTGAGTAACATTAAAGTACACCTGTCGGAAATCACTTACCTCACAAAAATCTTCATTACTCGAACTACTGCAATACAGCGAGCACCACTGCTGCCAGCTAAATAAGAGATTCCAAACTACGGAGGGCACTAACTACCGATAGGGATAGTTAGCAAAGTAAAGATGTTTAATAGAGAACAACAAACAATGTATTTACCCTTAATATCATCACCAGTCATAATATATGTAATTTGAAACGTCCGCCATCTCTGTCCTCACATGCACCAGTGCTGGCGGCTCACCCCTAACTGCGCAACGCTACGCGCTGTTCACATCCAGCTATAGCAGTTCATGACAACAACAATGCAAACTAGCCACAGACTGCACACAGCACAGGCAGTGATTTTCACGCGGAGCGCTACGTGGCATTACCAATATAAAAATCTAAACAAACAGCGTACGTACAAATTAGAATAAAAAGAGCAAAAGATCGTTACGTCAAAAAAAAAAAAAAAAAAAACAAAAAAGACAAAAGAGAAAAAACAAACTGCATCTATATGTGCTCTTAACTGTAGATACCTGTACACAGCGTCGTGCAATGAATGCCGGCTCACATTTAATTTTGATTGTTGGAGGAAATGCGTAGGAAATATTATTTAAATGGAAATGAATGGTTGTACTTTAAAAAAGTTTGTTTGGAAACAAAGTATTATTGGGGCATTTTGTTGTGAAGAAAATAGTTACAATTGACATACAGTATTAGATTTGCGCAATGCAGCTTCATTACCTTACCTGTAATAACAGTATGCATCGTCCCGAACGGAGACCAGAGTCGCGAGAAGAGCACGCCGCCGCCCGCTCAGTACAACCGTCCACTCGCTAATACTGTCGACTGACTACTACCTCTCCCGACCCGCCACATATAGATGACAACTGTTCCTGCCGACCCGCTACGTGCTACTAGTGTCGTGTGGCGCAGACTAGCGACGATAAGAAACGCTCTGGTCAGAGATTGTGTCGTGCCTCGCCATCGCTGGTAATGAGTACATACGTGTTTCAGCGCGCGTACCGGAAGACGCAGTGCGGAGCCAGAGACTGTGTTGTCGAGGCCGTCGACGCAGTGCATGTCGGTCGGTCGAGTGCGTGCGGGAGGGCAGAGAGGCAGCGTCGGCACGGAGATGCACGCACGGGGGCTGCGGCGTGGCGCGTTTGCGGTAGGCGCCTTTGGTGGCAACGGCCGGGACAAGCAGCGGTGTATGGTGTGGTGCGGGCCGGACAGGGGCGGAGGAGGAGGAGGAGGCGGCGCGACGATGGCATTGGGGCGGAAACGGGGACGGGGACGGCGACGGCGGATGTTGAGAGGCGTCACGCGCGGACCGACACAGACGCACAGATAGATAGGTAGGAAGAAGAAGAAGGGGCGGCTGGTGAGTGAGTGCAATTTAGGCGGTAGACACAAGAGGTCGGCACGGCATTTGCGTGATGTGGCGTTGTGACGGGGTGTGCTCGCTTGCCTCGTTTTGTTGATGCGCGCAGGAAGATGTGCAGAGCAGCGGCGGGCGGCTCGGCTCGGTTCGGTTTGGCCCGGCGGGCCGCGCTGTTGTCGCGGACGTGAGCGCCCCCTGGCGGGTGGCCGGAGGCGGCGCGGCGTGTTGGACGTGTGGCTGGCGGCAGTGCACAATTGCGAGTGGCTGGCGGTGTGGCGGTTGGCGCGTCGGGCGGCCGAGAGAGAGGAGAGGTATGTGTTTGCGGGCGCCTTTGCTGCGCGGCGTCGTGCAGGGCGGGCGGGCGGGCGCCTGTCGACTGTGTGTGTGTGTGTGTGTGTGTGTGTGGCGAATTGGCGGCGTTGTGCTCCGGCCGAAGGCGTCTGGAGAGGAGAGTTGGTCGTGATGTCATGTCGCGCCGTGTCATGTTTGCGAAACGGCTGCCGAGAGGTGTGGTGGTAGCGAGCCGGTCGGTGTCGGTGCGATGGGAATGTGCGTTTGGCGGTTTCGGTGTGCTTTTTGCGGCGTGAGAGTGGGGCGGGCGGGCAGGCTTGCTGTTGTTGGTTCCTTGTGTCTTGTGTGTAGCTTGATGGCAACGTGGAAGGGCGCCGGTTTCGAGCCGTGCGTGTGGTTGTCGACGTTGACTGGTTGGGGTGTGCCGTTGCACGTGCATGTTTGGGTCGTTGGTGTGGTTTTGGCTGGCTGGCTGGCTGGCTGGCTGTGTGTGTGTACGACGGGAAGGGGGAGGCGGCGGTGGATAGTGCAGTAGTTGTGTCGTTGGCACGGGCGTCGGGTGCGGCTGTGCGTAGTGGCGGAAAGGTGTCGGTTGCGGGAAGCGAGGCCGTCGTTGGCGGTGTCGCGTGCCTTCGTGAATCGAGTGGGGGCGGGGAAAGGAGCAGCGTGCCGCTGCGTCGTGGCCGTTAGCCAGAGGCTGTGCTTTGATAGTTTTGTGGACGGTTCGTGCGAGGCGATTTGTTGCCTGCCCTATGTTTGTTTGTTTGTTGTTTTGGAGACGACGACTGGTTGGTGGCGTGCGCGCGAGCGAAGTGGCGGTGTGCGTTTCCCGTGTCGACTGCCGGCCGGCGACAGGTGCGCCGTCGGTGGGGTGGGTGGCCGGCACAAGTAGGGGCGGCGGCGTCGTTGCGGTGTGTTTGTGTTGTCGGCGACAGCTGTTTGTGCGGTGCGTGTGAATGGTGGTGCAAACGTGTGCTGGCGTTGAGGCTGCGACCGCGGCGTGTTGTTGGTTGATGTTGAACAGCGGCTGTGTGCGGTGGTGGTGTTGCCGCACGTGCATCCGGCCCGGCGCGGAAAGCGCAGTTGCGGCGGCCCTTCGGTGCCAGCCACGTCGCGTGAGCGGCGGGTTGCTCTGGTCGACACGTGGTGCTCTGGTTTGTTGTTTGGTGCCCTTTGGCCGGTGGGTGGTCCGTGTGTCTCGGTATCTGGTCGTGGTCGTGCTGCCCGTTTGTCGGCGTTGTCCTGTGGCTTCGCTTTTGTTTTTGCGGCGTGCCGACGACCCGACGCGACCTTTACACCCAAAGTGTGGCGCCCGAAGGTGAACCAACGTCGTAATCCGACCTGGGCGCTTAAGCTCTAAGCCTAAGCTGAGCGAACCGAACCTGTAGCGTTGCGTAGCGTGAGGTGCGGTGAGGTCAGCCTCAGCGCCAAGTAAGCCAAGCTGTCCGGCCGTGAGGTGGGTGGGTAGGTAGGTGCGGCTGCTGCGGCCACCTGACGCCCGACGTGTGTTTGAATGCTTAACCTAAGTTTGAGGCTTAACCTAACCCAAGTGGCCTTAACCTAACCTAACCTAACCTAACCTCTGACGCCCGACGTGTGTTTGAATGCTTAACCTAAGTTTGACGCTTAACCTAACACCGACCCTTAACCTAACCGAGGTGCCCCTAACCTAACCTTAATGTAACGTAACCTAACCTAACCTCTGACGCCTGACGTGTGTTTTGAATGCTTAACCTAACCCAAGTGCCCTTAACCTAACCCACGTCCACCGAACCTAACCGAGACGTGTGAACCTAATGTCTAACTCGTAACGCGTGATGTTGGCTGTCGTGTGTGCTGACGGCAGATTGGGTTGGTCTGTAGTTGCGGATTTCGGGTTTGCCTCGGGCGAGGGGTTGGCTCGTAAGCGGCGAGGGGCGCTCCGGCGGAGCATGTTGCTTTGCAGGCGGCGCCCGTTTTTGCGGCGGGCACAATTGAAATTGTTGGGAAACGAACGAAAGGGCTGTGAATGTTGGCGGGCGAGAGGAGGAGGACGTGGCCCGACGGCTGCGGGCCGATCGGGAAACGGTGGGAGGGCGATGGGGCGGCGGAGGTGCGTTTGCACGGCCGTCATCGCCGCACGCCTCCGCTTGTGTGGCTGTGGCGCCGGCCGCGCTGGCCGGGCTGCCGCGGCGACGGTGCGGGGCTTTTGCCGAAGGTTTGGCCATTGTGGCCGGTCGCCGGCTGGGGCTGTGGGGGCGGCATTTGGGCGTGGGCGGCGATTCTCGGCGGGCCGACCCAGGCTGTAGCGCGCGGTGGCTGCAGTTTGGCCGTGGTTTGCGGCGCTGCCGTGGCGACTGGTTGGCGACTGTGGTGTGGCTGTGTGTAGCCCCATCCTCGGTGGTTTGAAAGGCGCGGGTGGTTGTGGCGCAGGTGTGGGGCTGCTCCGCACAGGCTGTCGGACGTTGGGCGGTAGCAAGCGCGGGAGGCGCGGCGCGGCGGCGCGCAGAGTGGCGGCCGCTCTCTCGGCCGTCCGCGCCCGCCCGCGACACTGGCTGGGCCTGTGCGTCGAGGCGGCTATTCCTCTGCTGTGCGCTCCGCTCGCTGCGTGTCTCCTCTCGCTCTCGCTGCTCGCTGTGTGTTAACGCGCGTCGTCGAAATGGCAGATCAGGCGGCTACGAACGAGACTGCTGCGGCACCCGCCGCCACCGGCACTACGAAGAAGGCAAAGTCTGCGTCGTCTGCGAAGAAGCCGCGCGCCAAGCCTGCGCACCCGCGCACCTCTGAGATGGTGACGGCCGCCATCAAGAGTCTGAAGGAGCGCGGCGGATCGTCGCTGCAGGCGATCAAGAAGTACATTGCCGCGCACTACAAGCTGGACGCGGAGAAGCTGGCGCCGTTTATCAAGAAGTACCTCAAGTCGGCCGTGGTGGCGGGCGAGCTGGTGCAGACGAAGGGGAAGGGCGCGTCCGGCTCTTTCAAGCTTGCCGGCGCCGGCGGCGGGGCGGCTGAGGGCGGCAAGGCTCGTGCTGGCGGTGCCAAGAAGAAGCGCGCCGCTCCGGCCAGCAAGGAGAAGAAGGGCGCCCGTGCGGCCGGCGCAAAGAAGGCTGGTGGCGTGAAGGCGGCGACTGGTCGGAAGGCGGGCGCCGCCAAGAAGGCGTCTGCGGCGTCGGCCGCTCCCGCCGGTGCGAAGAAGGCGGCTGCTGCCAAGCCGGCCAAGGCCAAGTCGCCGTCGAAGGCGAAGAAGGCCGCCAAGGTTCCGACGAAGAAGCCGAAGGCGCCGCGCCCGAAGAAGGCGACGACGCCGTCTAAGGCGAAGGCTTCGCCCAAGAAGAAGAAGTAGAGAGGAATGGGAAAGGAAGGGTTGGCGGTTGACTCCGTCGTCCGCACCCCCCGTCCCCGTCGTCTAGTGGCGCGCAACAGACGCGCGGCCCAAAACGGCCCTTCTCAGGGCCATCAAAGCACGTCGGGAAGGTTTTGATTGTCGTGTTTGTGTTGCGGTGTGGTTGTGTCGTCTGGCGTTTCTGTATGCCCGTGTGTGGATACTGTTTGCGTGCCGTGGTGGTTGGATTGCGGGGGGGGGGTCGGTGGCGGGTGCGGGCGGCGGTAGCGGTTTTGTCGTTGCGGTTGATTGTCGCCGTTTTTTTTTTTTGGTCGCGGCCGGCCGACGGTTGGTTTTGTGTCATGTTGTTTGAATACTTTGGTTGGCCTGCCTGCCGTCTTCTCGGATGTGTCTTGTCTTGTGTGTGTGTTCTTGCAACGGGGGCGGGGGACGTTGAGATGTGGAAAGGGTCGGTGGCGTTGGACGTGCCTGGCTTTTTGTTTCGTTTTCTTTTCGAAACGAAGCGGCGGCCGGCCGTGTGGTTGACGGCGTCGGCCGATGGGTATTGTGCGCTTTGAGCGCCGCGCCGGGGAGGCATGATGTTGATTGTTGCGCGCGCCAGCAAGCTGGCAGGGGAGAGCGGCTGTGGCGGACGGACGGGAAGTGGAAGTGGTGTTTTGTCTTTGGTTCTGTGGTTGTGGGGCGAGAGGCGACCGACAAAGTTTGCTCGCGACGGAGTGATGTTAGTGGCCCTTAAAAGGGCCGTTTTGTTTGTTGCGTGCGTGGGCGGTGCCCAGCGGCTGGCGCGGTGTTTAGGCGCGCTCGCCGCGGATGCGGCGCGCGAGCTGGATGTCCTTGGGCATGATGGTGACGCGCTTGGCGTGGATTGCGCACAGGTTGGTGTCTTCGAAGAGGCCGACGAGGTAGGCCTCGCTGGCCTCCTGCAGGGCCATGACCGCGGAGCTCTGGAAGCGCAGGTCGGTCTTGAAGTCCTGGGCGATCTCGCGCACTAGGCGCTGGAATGGCAGCTTGCGGATGAGCAGCTCTGTGCTCTTCTGGTAGCGCCTGATTTCTCGCAGGGCGACGGTGCCCGGCCTGTAGCGGTGGGGCTTCTTGACGCCGCCGGTGGCGGGCGCGCTCTTCCTCGCCGCCTTGGTGGCGAGCTGTTTGCGCGGCGCCTTTCCGCCGGTGGACTTGCGGGCCGTTTGCTTTGTGCGGGCCATAGCGGTAGCGGTTAGCGGAGCGGCGTGGAGGCGAGCGAGGTGCTGCGTCGGGTGCTGCCTTGACGACACGGGCGCGCGCCACTCACTCACTCACTTTCCTAACGAGCGGTCCTATGCTCGTGGTCTGGCAGGGTGAGCGTTAATCGCTATTCCTGCAGAACATGACTTACTGAATTAAGAGAACTGACTTATTTCTGAACCGGCCTTTCGGATGCATGGCATCCTTTGACTGCTACGAGATTTTAGTCTCGCAACAGGTCAGGCCAACGTGTTGTCGGCCTGCGGTGGATGTTGTGGCCCAGTGCCTGTACGAGCCTATTCTGTGACCTATTGGTCTCCTGGTAGAACTGTCTTGCCGTCTGACGAAATCTGTCCTTGAGCAGTGGGATCCCGGTCTGCTCATGTAATTGGGCTG
>NW_026047058.1:70000-76729 GCF_023864275.1 Schistocerca cancellata | reverse complement strand
GGAAGAACCGCGCGCGCTTGCCGGGAGCCCGAGCGCCCAAAGGGGCGAATCGACTCCTCCAGATATACCGCCGAGCAGCCAGCCAGGACACCGGGGCTCTGCCCAACAGACGCGAACCGAGGCCCGCGGAAGGACAGGCTGCGCACCCGGGCCGTAGGCCGGCACCCAGCGGGTCGCGACGTCCTACTAGGGGAGAAGTGCGGCCCACCGCACACCGGAACGGCCCCACCCCGCGGCGAGTGGAAAGGCAACCGGACACGACCCCGCCGCGGATTGCTCCGCGCGGGCGGCCGGCCCCATCTGCCGAGGGCGGGAGCCAGTGGCCGGATGGGCGTGAATCTCACCCGTTCGACCTTTCGGACTTCTCACGTTTACCCCAGAACGGTTTCACGTACTTTTGAACTCTCTCTTCAAAGTTCTTTTCAACTTTCCCTCACGGTACTTGTTCGCTATCGGTCTCGTGGTCATATCTCGTGGTCATATTTAGTCTCAGATGGAGTTTACCACCCACTTGGAGCTGCACTCTCAAGCAACCCGACTCGAAGGAGAGGTCCCGCCGACGCTCGCACCGGCCGCTACGGGCCTGGCACCCTCTACGGGCCGTGGCCTCATTCAAGTTGGACTTGGGCTCGGCGCGAGGCGTCGGGGTAGTGGACCCTCCCAAACACCACATGCCACGACAGGCGGCAGCCTGCGGGGTTCGGTGCTGGACTCTTCCCTGTTCGCTCGCCGCTACTGGGGGAATCCTTGTTAGTTTCTTTTCCTCCGCTTAGTAATATGCTTAAATTCAGCGGGTAGTCTCGCCTGCTCTGAGGTCGTTGTACGAGGTGTCGCACGCCACACCGCCAGCCGGCTGTGCACGCTACCGAGAAAGTACCGGTATGCGAACCGCCAGGCGACGGGCGCGCATCGCACGTTTAAGGAGACGCGGCCGGCCCCACAGGCGGCCACGACACTCCCAGGTCTCCGAAGGCGGGACAAACGCCGCGCGCTTCAGTATACGTAGCCGACCCTCAGCCAGACGTGGCCCGGGAACGGAATCCATGGACCGCAATGTGCGTTCGAAACGTCGATGTTCATGTGTCCTGCAGTTCACATGTCGACGCGCAATTTGCTGCGTTCTTCATCGACCCACGAGCCGAGTGATCCACCGTCCTGGGTGATCTTTTTTGTTTAGTTTCCACTGTCTCTTTCAAAACAGTTGCATAGGCGGGACTGAGGCGTTTGACGGCCCCTGTTCCAGCGTTCTGTGTCCAACGGCCTCACGGCCGATGGGCGTCGTACGGCTCCACACCGGAGCGGACAGGCACTCGGGCGAAAGTCATTCAAAACCGGCGCCAGGCGCCAGGTGCCGCAGGCCAGCCGCTCCAGAGCTTCAGCGCTCGTACCACACAACATTTTTCAGTTAGTTTTGAGAGGCACGCGTGGTTCCGCACGCGGCGCACGGCTGCTGCCGTACAGGTAGCGTGTTGCGCGACACGACACGCACATCGAAAGACATGCAGTCTAGTCGGTAATGATCCTTCCGCAGGTTCACCTACGGAAACCTTGTTACGACTTTTACTTCCTCTAAATGATCAAGTTTGGTCATCTTTCCGGTAGCATCGGCAACGACAGAGTCGATGCCGCGTACCAGTCCGAAGACCTCACTAAATCATTCAATCGGTAGTAGCGACGGGCGGTGTGTACAAAGGGCAGGGACGTAATCAACGCGAGCTTATGACTCGCGCTTACTGGGAATTCCTCGTTCATGGGGAACAATTGCAAGCCCCAATCCCTAGCACGAAGGAGGTTCAGCGGGTTACCCCGACCTTTCGGCCTAGGAAGACACGCTGATTCCTTCAGTGTAGCGCGCGTGCGGCCCAGAACATCTAAGGGCATCACAGACCTGTTATTGCTCAATCTCGTGCGGCTAGAAGCCGCCTGTCCCTCTAAGAAGAAAAGTAATCGCTGACAGCACGAAGGATGTCACGCGACTAGTTAGCAGGCTAGAGTCTCGTTCGTTATCGGAATTAACCAGACAAATCGCTCCACCAACTAAGAACGGCCATGCACCACCACCCACCGAATCAAGAAAGAGCTATCAATCTGTCAATCCTTCCGGTGTCCGGGCCTGGTGAGGTTTCCCGTGTTGAGTCAAATTAAGCCGCAGGCTCCACTCCTGGTGGTGCCCTTCCGTCAATTCCTTTAAGTTTCAGCTTTGCAACCATACTTCCCCCGGAACCCAAAAGCTTTGGTTTCCCGGAGGCTGCCCGCCGAGTCATCGGAGGAACTGCGGCGGATCGCTGGCTGGCATCGTTTATGGTTAGAACTAGGGCGGTATCTGATCGCCTTCGAACCTCTAACTTTCGTTCTTGATTAATGAAAACATACTTGGCAAATGCTTTCGCTTCTGTTCGTCTTGCGACGATCCAAGAATTTCACCTCTAACGTCGCAATACGAATGCCCCCGCCTGTCCCTATTAATCATTACCTCGGGTTCCGAAAACCAACAAAATAGAACCGAGGTCCTATTCCATTATTCCATGCACACAGTATTCAGGCGGGCTTGCCTGCTTTAAGCACTCTAATTTGTTCAAAGTAAACGTGCCGGCCCACCCAGACACTCAATAAAGAGCACCTTGGTAGGATTTCAACGGGGTCCGCCTCGGGACGCACGAACACGCACGAGGCGGTCGCACGCCTTCGGCTCGCCCCACCGGCAGGACGTCCCACGATACATGCCAGTTAAACACCGACGGGCGGTGAACCAACAGCGTGGGACACAAATCCAACTACGAGCTTTTTAACCGCAACAACTTTAATATACGCTATTGGAGCTGGAATTACCGCGGCTGCTGGCACCAGACTTGCCCTCCAATAGATACTCGTTAAAGGATTTAAAGTGTACTCATTCCGATTACGGGGCCTCGGATGAGTCCCGTATCGTTATTTTTCGTCACTACCTCCCCGTGCCGGGAGTGGGTAATTTGCGCGCCTGCTGCCTTCCTTGGATGTGGTAGCCGTTTCTCAGGCTCCCTCTCCGGAATCGAACCCTGATTCCCCGTTACCCGTTACAACCATGGTAGGCGCAGAACCTACCATCGACAGTTGATAAGGCAGACATTTGAAAGATGCGTCGCCGGTACGAGGACCGTGCGATCAGCCCAAAGTTATTCAGAGTCACCAAGGCAAACGGACCGGACGAGCCGACCGATTGGTTTGTGATCTAATAAAAGCGTCCCTTCCATCTCTGGTCGGGACTCTGTTTGCATGTATTAGCTCTAGAATTACCACAGTTATCCAAGTAACGTGGGTACGATCTAAGGAACCATAACTGATTTAATGAGCCATTCGCGGTTTCACCTTAATGCGGCTTGTACTGAGACATGCATGGCTTAATCTTTGAGACAAGCATATGACTACTGGCAGGATCAACCAGGGAGCTGCGTCAACTAGAGCTGAGCAGCCGGCCGCCCGGGAGTGTGTCCCAGGGGCCCGCGCGAACACGCAAGCGTCCGCTCAATTATTCTGCAAACAGGAGGAGGCTGAGCTCCCCTGCACAATACACCTCGAAACCCTCTCAGGTCCCGGCGGCGCGCAGCGCCGTCCTAAGTACTTGGTCGGGTTCGAGAGAGGCGCAATCGCCCGGAGTTAGGCGAGTAGACGCTTTAGGTGCGACCACCCGTGCTCCCAACTGAGCTTGCCGCTGCCGACAGAGGCCCGGGAGCGTGCTGTCGTGGCATTGCCGGCGGGAGACAACACGCGCCACCTACGGTGACCGGCAGCTCCAACGCCAGCGCCACAGAAGGGCAAAGGCCCCACGTGGGTGCCGAAGCGAACTCTCCCAGCACAGCGCACGTGCCAACACGTCTGCACAACTGCGATACAAACCACCAGCGAGAACCGCTGGGGCGACCGAGCAGCAGACGGCGTCGCGGCGCCGAGTGCCGGGCGGCGGCGCATCCTCAACGCACACAGTCCTCAGTCGGACCAGCACACTGCAGATGTCCACCGCGCTTCGCACCGGGCCCGCGAGGACCCACTTTGGCCGCCCGGCGCCGCGCGCAGGGTGCCCCGGCGCGCAGCTGCGCCGCCTGCCGCGTCCGTCGGCCGGCGCGCCTGCCACTGGGCGCCCCCACCAGCCGGCTGTAGCGCGTGCGCCCACGCACCGCGCGGCCAGCACGCCGGGCGGCCCCCCCTCACCGGCCGGGGACGGTCCCACCCAGCCACCGCCGCGTATCGCTTCACACACAGATTTGCCCTTACTGATTTACCTCCAGCAACAACAACCGCACCACAATGGGTTTACCAGTTGTTCATTTGCGTAACGTCACCAGCAAACGTAGACGTCCATCCCAGTTTGCAAATGCAACGATTATTGCATACCTGTCTGTTAGGTGTCACGACACACTACGTCTGCCCACATACACGCAACAAAATGTGCACGACTAGAGAACACGTGGGAGGTGGCCCCCTACGTATGCGATGTCCATTACGAGACCGACTGTCAACCAGCATCTGTACCATGTCGCAGATGTGGAACGCGGTGCACCATGCTATCACACTGTGTGAGAAGAGACGACTACGTTTGAATACACGCGCCACTACATCAACAGACGGCTCATGCTGATCGCCATCCAGGGCGTCCGTTAATCCCACACGTCTCTATGGCGTACCACACTGCAATGTAGCTGTTATGGGGAGACGGCACGTGCTGAGTGCACAACATATTGGACCGTATGGTTCGCTGTTGTTGGGCGCAGTCGTTGTACGGTCACACATGTGCCACAGCGTATCATGCAGTACATACGGACCTATGTGCAGTACAATGTGAGGGTTAAGCTTACGACATCAGCGGACAGTGGACACAGGCCGTACCACGACGTAGACTGAGCGCTTCGACATGCGAATGCCAGTGAACAGCTGCGAAGGGCATTGAACACGCAAGCACCTGAACGACCAGCGTGCGAAGGCAGGGGGAGGGTGGGGCGATGTACATCCTGCAGTCGTCCACATTACAGTGTACAGCGGAGCATGTAAAAAGTAAGCAACACTTGCGAAGTGTTGAACATGAAACGATACACAAGAGGGTGGGCGGTGCGAGTAGCGAACTATATTCAGAGGGTTGTGGTTAGACAACACTGGATTAATGTAACGTGTCATATGCCAATTACAGAGCAGGTTAAGGCACAACTTGGGTTAGGTTAAGGCACAACGTGGGTTAGGTTAAGGCACAACTTGGGTTAGGTTAAGGCACAACGTGGGTTAGGTTAAGGCACAACGTGGGTTAGGTTAAGGCACAACGTGGGTTAGGTTAAGGCACAACGTGGGTTAGGTTAAGGCACAACGTGGGTTAGGTTAAGGCACAACGTGGGTTAGGTAAGGCACAACGTGGGTTAGGTTAAGGCACAACGTGGGTTAGGTTAAGCACAACGTGGGTTAGGTTAAGGCACAACGTGGGTTAGGTTAAGGCACAACGTGGGTTAGGTTAAGGCACAACGTGGGTTAGGTTAAGGCACAACGTGGGTTAGGTTAAGGCACAACGTGGGTTAGGTTAAGGCACAACGTGGGTTAGGTTAAGGCACAACTTGGGTTAGGTTAAGGCACAACTTGGGTTAGGTAAGGCACAACTTGGTTAGGTTAAGGCACAACTTGGGTTAGGTTAAGGCACAACTTGGGTTAGGTTAAGGCACAACTTGGGTTAGGTTAAGGCACAACTTGGGTTAGGTTAAGGCACAACTTGGGTTAGGTAAGGCACAACTTGGGTTAGGTTATGCACAACGTGGGTTAGGTTTAAGGCACAACGTGGGTTAGGTTAAGGCACAACGTGGGTTAGGTTAAGGCACAACGTGGGTTAGGTTAAGGCACAACGTGGGTTAGGTTAAGGCACAACGTGGGTTAGGTTAAGGCACAACGTGGGTTAGGTTAAGGCACAACGTGGGTTAGGTTAAGGCACAACGTGGGTTAGGTTAAGGCACAACGTGGGTTAGGTTAAGGCACAACGTGGGTTAGGTTAAGGCACAACGTGGGTTAGGTTAAGGCACAACGTGGGTTAGGTTAAGGCACAACGTGGGTTAGGTTAAGGCACAACGTGGGTTAGTTAAGGCACAACGTGGGTTAGGTTAAGGCACAACGTGGGTTAGGTTAAGGCACAACGTGGGTTAGGTTAAGGCACAACTTGGTTAGGTTAAGGCACAACGTGGGTTAGGTTAAGGCACAACTGGGTTAGGTTAAGGCACAACTTGGGTTAGGTTAAGGCACAACTTGGGTTAGGTTAGGCACAACTTGGGTTAGGTTAAGGCACAACTTGGGTTAGGTTAAGGCACAACTTGGGTTAGGTTAAGGCACAACTTGGGTTAGGTTAAGGCACAACTTGGGTTAGGTTAAGGCACAACTTGGGTTAGGTTAAGGCACAACGTGGGTTTAGGTTAAGGCACAACGTGGGTTAGGTTAAGGCACACGTGGGTTAGGTTAAGGGCACAACGTGGTTAGGTTAAGGCACAACGTGGGTTAGGTTAAGGCACAACGTGGGTTAGGTTAAGGCACAACGTGGGTTAGGTTAAGGCACAACGTGGGTTAGGTTAAGGCACAACGTGGGTTAGGTTAAGGCACAACGTGGTTAGGTTAGGCACAACGTGGGTTAGGTTAAGGCACAACGTGGGTTAGGTTACGCACAACGTGAGGTTAGGTTAAGGCACAACGTGGGTTAGGTTAAGGCACAACGTGGGTTAGGTTAAGGCACAACGT
>NW_026047058.1:57500-60000 GCF_023864275.1 Schistocerca cancellata | reverse complement strand
AGCTGCGCCGCCTGCCGCGTCCGTCGGCCGGCGCGCCTGCCACTGGGCGCCCCCACCAGCCGGCTGTAGCGCGTGCGCCCACGCACCGCGCGGCCAGCACGCCGGGCGGCCCCCCCTCACCGGCCGGGGACGGTCCCACCCAGCCACCGCCGCGTATCGCTTCACACACAGATTTGCCCTTACTGATTTACCTCCAGCAACAACAACCGCACCACAATGGGTTTACCAGTTGTTCATTTGCGTAACGTCACCAGCAAACGTAGACGTCCATCCCAGTTTGCAAATGCAACGATTATTGCATACCTGTCTGTTAGGTGTCACGACACACTACGTCTGCCCACATACACGCAACAAAATGTGCACGACTAGAGAACACGTGGGAGGTGGCCCCCTACGTATGCGATGTCCATTACGAGACCGACTGTCAACCAGCATCTGTACCATGTCGCAGATGTGGAACGCGGTGCACCATGCTATCACACTGTGTGAGAAGAGACGACTACGTTTGAATACACGCGCCACTACATCAACAGACGGCTCATGCTGATCGCCATCCAGGGCGTCCGTTAATCCCACACGTCTCTATGGCGTACCACACTGCAATGTAGCTGTTATGGGGAGACGGCACGTGGCTGAGTGCACAACATTTGGACCGTATGGTTCGCTGTTGTTGGGCGCAGTCGTTGTACGGTCACACATGTGCCACAGCGTATCATGCAGTACATACGGACCTATGTGCAGTACAATGTGAGGGTTAAGCTTACGACATCAGCGGACAGTGGACACAGGCCGTACCACGACGTAGACTGAGCGCTTCGACATGCGAATGCCAGTGAACAGCTGCGAAGGGCATTGAACACGCAAGCACCTGAACGACCAGCGTGCGAAGGCAGGGGGGAGGGTGGGGGCGATGTACATCCTGCAGTCGTCCACATTACAGTGTACAGCGGGAGCATGTAAAAAGTAAGCAACACTTGCGAAGTGTTGAACATGAAACGATACACAAGAGGGTGGGCGGTGCGAGTAGCGAACTATATTCAGAGGGTTGTGGTTAGACAACACTGGATTAATGTAACGTGTCATATGCCAATTACAGAGCAGGTTAAGGCACAACTTGGGTTAGGTTAAGGCACAACGTGGGTTAGGTTAAGGCACAACTTGGGTTAGGTTAAGGCACAACGTGGGTTAGGTTAAGGCACAACGTGGGTTAGGTTAAGGCACAACGTGGGTTAGGTTAAGGCACAACGTGGGTTAGGTTAAGGCACAACGTGGGTTAGGTTAAGGCACAACGTGGGTTAGGTTAAGGCACAACGTGGGTTAGGTTAAGGCACAACGTGGGTTAGGTTAAGGCACAACGTGGGTTAGGTTAAGGCACAACGTGGGTTAGGTTAAGGCACAACGTGGGTTAGGTTAAGGCACAACGTGGGTTAGGTTAAGGCACAACGTGGGTTAGGTTAAGGCACAACGTGGGTTAGGTTAAGGCACAACTTGGGTTAGGTTAAGGCACAACTTGGGTTAGGTTAAGGCACAACTTGGGTTAGGTTAAGGCACAACTTGGGTTAGGTTAAGGCACAACTTGGGTTAGGTTAAGGCACAACTTGGGTTAGGTTAAGGCACAACTTGGGTTAGGTTAAGGCACAACTTGGGTTAGGTTAAGGCACAACTTGGGTTAGGTTAAGGCACAACGTGGGTTAGGTTAAGGCACAACGTGGGTTAGGTTAAGGCACAACGTGGGTTAGGTTAAGGCACAACGTGGGTTAGGTTAAGGCACAACGTGGGTTAGGTTAAGGCACAACGTGGGTTAGGTTAAGGCACAACGTGGGTTAGGTTAAGGCACAACGTGGGTTAGGTTAAGGCACAACGTGGGTTAGGTTAAGGCACAACGTGGGTTAGGTTAAGGCACAACGTGGGTTAGGTTAAGGCACAACGTGGGTTAGGTTAAGGCACAACGTGGGTTAGGTTAAGGCACAACGTGGGTTAGGTTAAGGCACAACGTGGGTTAGGTTAAGGCACAACGTGGGTTAGGTTAAGGCACAACGTGGGTTAGGTTAAGGCACAACGTGGGTTAGGTTAAGGCACAACTTGGGTTAGGTTAAGGCACAACGTGGGTTAGGTTAAGGCACAACTTGGGTTAGGTTAAGGCACAACTTGGGTTAGGTTAAGGCACAACTTGGGTTAGGTTAAGGCACAACTTGGGTTAGGTTAAGG
This sequence comes from Schistocerca cancellata, assembly GCF_023864275.1. Taxonomy (NCBI): domain Eukaryota; kingdom Metazoa; phylum Arthropoda; class Insecta; order Orthoptera; family Acrididae; genus Schistocerca; species Schistocerca cancellata. The sequence continues at coordinate 57,792 of NW_026047058.1, read as the reverse complement.
CACAACTTGGGTTAGGTTAAGGCACAACTTGGGTTAGGTTAAGGCACAACTTGGGTTAGGTTAAGGCACAACTTGGGTTAGGTTAAGGCACAACTTGGGTTAGGTTAAGGCACAACGTGGGTTAGGTTAAGGCACAACGTGGGTTAGGTTAAGGCACAACGTGGGTTAGGTTAAGGCACAACGTGGGTTAGGTTAAGGCACAACGTGGGTTAGGTTAAGGCACAACGTGGGTTAGGTTAAGGCACAACGTGGGTTAGGTTAAGGCACAACGTGGGTTAGGTTAAGGCACAAC
>NW_026047058.1:42500-47500 GCF_023864275.1 Schistocerca cancellata | reverse complement strand
TCCAAGTAACGTGGGTACGATCTAAGGAACCATAACTGATTTAATGAGCCATTCGCGGTTTCACCTTAATGCGGCTTGTACTGAGACATGCATGGCTTAATCTTTGAGACAAGCATATGACTACTGGCAGGATCAACCAGGGAGCTGCGTCAACTAGAGCTGAGCAGCCGGCCGCCCGGGAGTGTGTCCCAGGGGCCCGCGCGAACACGCAAGCGTCCGCTCAATTATTCTGCAAACAGGAGGAGGCTGAGCTCCCCTGCACAATACACCTCGAAACCCTCTCAGGTCCCGGCGGCGCGCAGCGCCGTCCTAAGTACTTGGTCGGGTTCGAGAGAGGCGCAATCGCCCGGAGTTAGGCGAGTAGACGCTTTAGGTGCGACCACCCGTGCTCCCAACTGAGCTTGCCGCTGCCGACAGAGGCCCGGGAGCGTGCTGTCGTGGCATTGCCGGCGGGAGACAACACGCGCCACCTACGGTGACCGGCAGCTCCAACGCCAGCGCCACAGAAGGGCAAAGGCCCCACGTGGGTGCCGAAGCGAACTCTCCCAGCACAGCGCACGTGCCAACACGTCTGCACAACTGCGATACAAACCACCAGCGAGAACCGCTGGGGCGACCGAGCAGCAGACGGCGTCGCGGCGCCGAGTGCCGGGCGGCGGCGCATCCTCAACGCACACAGTCCTCAGTCGGACCAGCACACTGCAGATGTCCACCGCGCTTCGCACCGGGCCCGCGAGGACCCACTTTGGCCGCCCGGCGCCGCGCGCAGGGTGCCCCGGCGCGCAGCTGCGCCGCCTGCCGCGTCCGTCGGCCGGCGCGCCTGCCACTGGGCGCCCCCACCAGCCGGCTGTAGCGCGTGCGCCCACGCACCGCGCGGCCAGCACGCCGGGCGGCCCCCCCTCACCGGCCGGGGACGGTCCCACCCAGCCACCGCCGCGTATCGCTTCACACACAGATTTGCCCTTACTGATTTACCTCCAGCAACAACAACCGCACCACAATGGGTTTACCAGTTGTTCATTTGCGTAACGTCACCAGCAAACGTAGACGTCCATCCCAGTTTGCAAATGCAACGATTATTGCATACCTGTCTGTTAGGTGTCACGACACACTACGTCTGCCCACATACACGCAACAAAATGTGCACGACTAGAGAACACGTGGGAGGTGGCCCCCTACGTATGCGATGTCCATTACGAGACCGACTGTCAACCAGCATCTGTACCATGTCGCAGATGTGGAACGCGGTGCACCATGCTATCACACTGTGTGAGAAGAGACGACTACGTTTGAATACACGCGCCACTACATCAACAGACGGCTCATGCTGATCGCCATCCAGGGCGTCCGTTAATCCCACACGTCTCTATGGCGTACCACACTGCAATGTAGCTGTTATGGGGAGACGGCACGTGGCTGAGTGCACAACATTTGGACCGTATGGTTCGCTGTTGTTGGGCGCAGTCGTTGTACGGTCACACATGTGCCACAGCGTATCATGCAGTACATACGGACCTATGTGCAGTACAATGTGAGGGTTAAGCTTACGACATCAGCGGACAGTGGACACAGGCCGTACCACGACGTAGACTGAGCGCTTCGACATGCGAATGCCAGTGAACAGCTGCGAAGGGCATTGAACACGCAAGCACCTGAACGACCAGCGTGCGAAGGCAGGGGGGAGGGTGGGGGCGATGTACATCCTGCAGTCGTCCACATTACAGTGTACAGCGGGAGCATGTAAAAAGTAAGCAACACTTGCGAAGTGTTGAACATGAAACGATACACAAGAGGGTGGGCGGTGCGAGTAGCGAACTATATTCAGAGGGTTGTGGTTAGACAACACTGGATTAATGTAACGTGTCATATGCCAATTACAGAGCAGGTTAAGGCACAACTTGGGTTAGGTTAAGGCACAACGTGGGTTAGGTTAAGGCACAACTTGGGTTAGGTTAAGGCACAACGTGGGTTAGGTTAAGGCACAACGTGGGTTAGGTTAAGGCACAACGTGGGTTAGGTTAAGGCACAACGTGGGTTAGGTTAAGGCACAACGTGGGTTAGGTTAAGGCACAACGTGGGTTAGGTTAAGGCACAACGTGGGTTAGGTTAAGGCACAACGTGGGTTAGGTTAAGGCACAACGTGGGTTAGGTTAAGGCACAACGTGGGTTAGGTTAAGGCACAACGTGGGTTAGGTTAAGGCACAACGTGGGTTAGGTTAAGGCACAACGTGGGTTAGGTTAAGGCACAACGTGGGTTAGGTTAAGGCACAACGTGGGTTAGGTTAAGGCACAACTTGGGTTAGGTTAAGGCACAACTTGGGTTAGGTTAAGGCACAACTTGGGTTAGGTTAAGGCACAACTTGGGTTAGGTTAAGGCACAACTTGGGTTAGGTTAAGGCACAACTTGGGTTAGGTTAAGGCACAACTTGGGTTAGGTTAAGGCACAACTTGGGTTAGGTTAAGGCACAACTTGGGTTAGGTTAAGGCACAACGTGGGTTAGGTTAAGGCACAACGTGGGTTAGGTTAAGGCACAACGTGGGTTAGGTTAAGGCACAACGTGGGTTAGGTTAAGGCACAACGTGGGTTAGGTTAAGGCACAACGTGGGTTAGGTTAAGGCACAACGTGGGTTAGGTTAAGGCACAACGTGGGTTAGGTTAAGGCACAACGTGGGTTAGGTTAAGGCACAACGTGGGTTAGGTTAAGGCACAACGTGGGTTAGGTTAAGGCACAACGTGGGTTAGGTTAAGGCACAACGTGGGTTAGGTTAAGGCACAACGTGGGTTAGGTTAAGGCACAACGTGGGTTAGGTTAAGGCACAACGTGGGTTAGGTTAAGGCACAACGTGGGTTAGGTTAAGGCACAACGTGGGTTAGGTTAAGGCACAACTTGGGTTAGGTTAAGGCACAACGTGGGTTAGGTTAAGGCACAACTTGGGTTAGGTTAAGGCACAACTTGGGTTAGGTTAAGGCACAACTTGGGTTAGGTTAAGGCACAACTTGGGTTAGGTTAAGGCACAACTTGGGTTAGGTTAAGGCACAACTTGGGTTAGGTTAAGGCACAACTTGGGTTAGGTTAAGGCACAACTTGGGTTAGGTTAAGGCACAACTTGGGTTAGGTTAAGGCACAACGTGGGTTAGGTTAAGGCACAACGTGGGTTAGGTTAAGGCACAACGTGGGTTAGGTTAAGGCACAACGTGGGTTAGGTTAAGGCACAACGTGGGTTAGGTTAAGGCACAACGTGGGTTAGGTTAAGGCACAACGTGGGTTAGGTTAAGGCACAACGTGGGTTAGGTTAAGGCACAACGTGGGTTAGGTTAAGGCACAACGTGGGTTAGGTTAAGGCACAACGTGGGTTAGGTTAAGGCACAACGTGGGTTAGGTTAAGGCACAACGTGGGTTAGGTTAAGGCACAACGTGGGTTAGGTTAAGGCACAACGTGGGTTAGGTTAAGGTAGAAATTGCGTTACATTGCGGTACAAATTGCGTTACATTGCGGTACAAATTGCGTTACATTGCGGTACAAATTGCGTTACATTGCGGTACAAATTGCGTTACATTGCGGTACAAATTGCGTTACATTGCGGTACAAATTGCGTTACATTGCGGTACAAATTGCGTTACATTGCGGTACAAATTGCGTTACATTGCGGTACAAATTGCGTTACATTGCGGTACAAATTGCGTTACATTGCGGTACAAATTGCGTTACATTGCGGTACAGATTGCGTTACATTGCGGTACACATTGCGTTACACATTGCGGTACACATTGCGTTACACATTGCGGTACACATTGCGTTACACATTGCGGTACACATTGCGGTACACATTGCGTTACACATTGCGTTACACATTGCGGTACACATTGCGGTACATTGCGGTACACATTGCGGTACATTGCGGTACACATTGCGTTACATTGCGGTACACATTGCGTTACATTGCGGTACACATTGCGTTACATTGCGGTACAAATTGCGTTACGAATTTGGTTAAGTTAAGGTGCAAAATGGGTTAGGTTAAGGTGCGAAATGGGTTGGATTACAGTACACAACGTGGTAAGAGAGTGTGTTGGGGGGGGGGGGGGCCGAGGTTCGTTGGTAGTGATCATTGTAAGTGAATGTCTGAGGCAGCTTCAGTATGTCACAGCAGTTATGTCTCGTCAGGATGCGCTTTTCGCTCGTGACTGGAGGCGCGCCGCGTCTGTGGTTGCGGCAAGGGAGCGGCAGACCTGTGTGATTCATTCCTGCCATTGTTTCTGTGCCGTAACAGGAGGCAGTGTGGTGGTGTTGGGTGCACCCCTGTGTAGGACATGTGTGGGTGTTGGTGGCTTATCTGAGCAATTGTGGATGTCGGACGGGTGGGATATTCTATTTTAGAATTGGACCCCCTGGTGTGGTTATCATAGTGTGGATGGTGTACTGTGGCGGAGAGGATGCACCGGACGTTGGTCCATGCTGGTGCTTACATATTGTATCTGTGTCTGTTACAGGCAGAGAGTAATGTGTGATAGAGTGTCTCGCTGATGTGTGGTTCATATTGTGTGCACAGACTTACAGCATGTATAGGGACAGCGGGAATTTGGCATATTGGATATAACTCTTCGTGAAACGCAAGATATAGGGGTGGATTGCAACGTACGAGTGCGGGAAGAGTCCGCCGTTCATCCGCTGGAGTTGCGATTTCGGCGGTTGGGGTGGGGCACGTGCGGGTGCGGGTGGAGTGATTGTCGGTTGACTACTTCGTGCGACGCAGGCACTGGCGTTCGGGTTCCTGTGGTGGACAGATTATGCAGGCTTTGTGGGTGGCGTCGGAAAATGGGTACTGTGGGACCTAGCGATGTCGTAGTCGGGGTGGCGTCTCATAGATGGCGGTATCGTCGGTGCAGCAGGTCATGTTTCGGGAGACTTGCAGATGGCGGTATTTAGTTTTCGTGTTGCGCGCGACATGGTGGACGTAGTGTCGTCCGATTCGCGTAGATGGGGCTATTGCATGTGGT
>NW_026047058.1:32500-37500 GCF_023864275.1 Schistocerca cancellata | reverse complement strand
TGGCCTCATTCAAGTTGGACTTGGGCTCGGCGCGAGGCGTCGGGGTAGTGGACCCTCCCAAACACCACATGCCACGACAGGCGGCAGCCTGCGGGGTTCGGTGCTGGACTCTTCCCTGTTCGCTCGCCGCTACTGGGGGAATCCTTGTTAGTTTCTTTTCCTCCGCTTAGTAATATGCTTAAATTCAGCGGGTAGTCTCGCCTGCTCTGAGGTCGTTGTACGAGGTGTCGCACGCCACACCGCCAGCCGGCTGTGCACGCTACCGAGAAAGTACCGGTATGCGAACCGCCAGGCGACGGGCGCGCATCGCACGTTTAAGGAGACGCGGCCGGCCCCACAGGCGGCCACGACACTCCCAGGTCTCCGAAGGCGGGACAAACGCCGCGCGCTTCAGTATACGTAGCCGACCCTCAGCCAGACGTGGCCCGGGAACGGAATCCATGGACCGCAATGTGCGTTCGAAACGTCGATGTTCATGTGTCCTGCAGTTCACATGTCGACGCGCAATTTGCTGCGTTCTTCATCGACCCACGAGCCGAGTGATCCACCGTCCTGGGTGATCTTTTTTGTTTAGTTTCCACTGTCTCTTTCAAAACAGTTGCATAGGCGGGACTGAGGCGTTTGACGGCCCCTGTTCCAGCGTTCTGTGTCCAACGGCCTCACGGCCGATGGGCGTCGTACGGCTCCACACCGGAGCGGACAGGCACTCGGGCGAAAGTCATTCAAAACCGGCGCCAGGCGCCAGGTGCCGCAGGCCAGCCGCTCCAGAGCTTCAGCGCTCGTACCACACAACATTTTGTCCGTTAGTTTTGAGAGGCACGCGTGGTTCCGCACGCGGCGCACGGCTGCTGCCGTACAGGTAGCGTGTTGCGCGACACGACACGCACATCGAAAGACATGCAGTCTAGTCGGTAATGATCCTTCCGCAGGTTCACCTACGGAAACCTTGTTACGACTTTTACTTCCTCTAAATGATCAAGTTTGGTCATCTTTCCGGTAGCATCGGCAACGACAGAGTCGATGCCGCGTACCAGTCCGAAGACCTCACTAAATCATTCAATCGGTAGTAGCGACGGGCGGTGTGTACAAAGGGCAGGGACGTAATCAACGCGAGCTTATGACTCGCGCTTACTGGGAATTCCTCGTTCATGGGGAACAATTGCAAGCCCCAATCCCTAGCACGAAGGAGGTTCAGCGGGTTACCCCGACCTTTCGGCCTAGGAAGACACGCTGATTCCTTCAGTGTAGCGCGCGTGCGGCCCAGAACATCTAAGGGCATCACAGACCTGTTATTGCTCAATCTCGTGCGGCTAGAAGCCGCCTGTCCCTCTAAGAAGAAAAGTAATCGCTGACAGCACGAAGGATGTCACGCGACTAGTTAGCAGGCTAGAGTCTCGTTCGTTATCGGAATTAACCAGACAAATCGCTCCACCAACTAAGAACGGCCATGCACCACCACCCACCGAATCAAGAAAGAGCTATCAATCTGTCAATCCTTCCGGTGTCCGGGCCTGGTGAGGTTTCCCGTGTTGAGTCAAATTAAGCCGCAGGCTCCACTCCTGGTGGTGCCCTTCCGTCAATTCCTTTAAGTTTCAGCTTTGCAACCATACTTCCCCCGGAACCCAAAAGCTTTGGTTTCCCGGAGGCTGCCCGCCGAGTCATCGGAGGAACTGCGGCGGATCGCTGGCTGGCATCGTTTATGGTTAGAACTAGGGCGGTATCTGATCGCCTTCGAACCTCTAACTTTCGTTCTTGATTAATGAAAACATACTTGGCAAATGCTTTCGCTTCTGTTCGTCTTGCGACGATCCAAGAATTTCACCTCTAACGTCGCAATACGAATGCCCCCGCCTGTCCCTATTAATCATTACCTCGGGTTCCGAAAACCAACAAAATAGAACCGAGGTCCTATTCCATTATTCCATGCACACAGTATTCAGGCGGGCTTGCCTGCTTTAAGCACTCTAATTTGTTCAAAGTAAACGTGCCGGCCCACCCAGACACTCAATAAAGAGCACCTTGGTAGGATTTCAACGGGGTCCGCCTCGGGACGCACGAACACGCACGAGGCGGTCGCACGCCTTCGGCTCGCCCCACCGGCAGGACGTCCCACGATACATGCCAGTTAAACACCGACGGGCGGTGAACCAACAGCGTGGGACACAAATCCAACTACGAGCTTTTTAACCGCAACAACTTTAATATACGCTATTGGAGCTGGAATTACCGCGGCTGCTGGCACCAGACTTGCCCTCCAATAGATACTCGTTAAAGGATTTAAAGTGTACTCATTCCGATTACGGGGCCTCGGATGAGTCCCGTATCGTTATTTTTCGTCACTACCTCCCCGTGCCGGGAGTGGGTAATTTGCGCGCCTGCTGCCTTCCTTGGATGTGGTAGCCGTTTCTCAGGCTCCCTCTCCGGAATCGAACCCTGATTCCCCGTTACCCGTTACAACCATGGTAGGCGCAGAACCTACCATCGACAGTTGATAAGGCAGACATTTGAAAGATGCGTCGCCGGTACGAGGACCGTGCGATCAGCCCAAAGTTATTCAGAGTCACCAAGGCAAACGGACCGGACGAGCCGACCGATTGGTTTTGATCTAATAAAAGCGTCCCTTCCATCTCTGGTCGGGACTCTGTTTGCATGTATTAGCTCTAGAATTACCACAGTTATCCAAGTAACGTGGGTACGATCTAAGGAACCATAACTGATTTAATGAGCCATTCGCGGTTTCACCTTAATGCGGCTTGTACTGAGACATGCATGGCTTAATCTTTGAGACAAGCATATGACTACTGGCAGGATCAACCAGGGAGCTGCGTCAACTAGAGCTGAGCAGCCGGCCGCCCGGGAGTGTGTCCCAGGGGCCCGCGCGAACACGCAAGCGTCCGCTCAATTATTCTGCAAACAGGAGGAGGCTGAGCTCCCCTGCACAATACACCTCGAAACCCTCTCAGGTCCCGGCGGCGCGCAGCGCCGTCCTAAGTACTTGGTCGGGTTCGAGAGAGGCGCAATCGCCCGGAGTTAGGCGAGTAGACGCTTTAGGTGCGACCACCCGTGCTCCCAACTGAGCTTGCCGCTGCCGACAGAGGCCCGGGAGCGTGCTGTCGTGGCATTGCCGGCGGGAGACAACACGCGCCACCTACGGTGACCGGCAGCTCCAACGCCAGCGCCACAGAAGGGCAAAGGCCCCACGTGGGTGCCGAAGCGAACTCTCCCAGCACAGCGCACGTGCCAACACGTCTGCACAACTGCGATACAAACCACCAGCGAGAACCGCTGGGGCGACCGAGCAGTAGACGGCGTCGCGGCGCCGAGTGCCGGGCGGCGGCGCATCCTCAACGCACACAGTCCTCAGTCGGACCAGCACACTGCAGATGTCCACCGCGCTTCGCACCGGGCCCGCGAGGACCCACTTTGGCCGCCCGGCGCCGCGCGCAGGGTGCCCCGGCGCGCAGCTGCGCCGCCTGCCGCGTCCGTCGGCCGGCGCGCCTGCCACTGGGCGCCCCCACCAGCCGGCTGTAGCGCGTGCGCCCACGCACCGCGCGGCCAGCACGCCGGGCGGCCCCCCCTCACCGGCCGGGGACGGTCCCACCCAGCCACCGCCGCGTATCGCTTCACACACAGATTTGCCCTTACTGATTTACCTCCAGCAACAACAACCGCACCACAATGGGTTTACCAGTTGTTCATTTGCGTTGCGTCACGTCACCAGCAAACGTAGACGTCCATCCCAGTTTGCAAATGCAACGATTATTGCATACCTGTCTGTTAGGTGTCACGACACACTACGTCTGCCCACATACACGCAACAAAATGTGCACGACTAGAGAACACGTGGGAGGTGGCCCCCTACGTATGCGATGTCCATTACGAGACCGACTGTCAACCAGCATCTGTACCATGTCGCAGATGTGGAACGCGGTGCACCATGCTATCACACTGTGTGAGAAGAGACGACTACGTTTGAATACACGCGCCACTACATCAACAGACGGCTCATGCTGATCGCCATCCAGGGCGTCCGTTACTCCCACACGTCTCTATGGCGTACCACACTGCAATGTAGCTGTTATGGGGAGACGGCACGTGGCTGAGTGCACAACATTTGGACCGTATGGTTCGCTGTTGTTGGGCGCAGTCGTACGGTCACACATGTGCCACAGCGTATCATTCAGTACATACGGACCTATGTGCAGTACAATGTGAGGATTAAGCTTACGATATCAGCGGACAGTGGACACAGGCCGTACCACGACGTAGACTGAGCGCTTCGACATGCGAATGCCAGTGAACAGCTGCGAAGGGCATTGAACACGCAAGCACCTGAACGACCAGCGTGCGAAGGCAGGGTGGAGGGGGGGGGGCGATGTACATCCTGCAGTTGTCCACATTACAGTGTACAGCGGGAGCATGTAAAAAGTAAGCAACACTTGCGAAGTGTTCAACATGAAACGACACACAAGAGGGTGGGCGGTGCGAGTAGCGAACTATATTCAGAGGGTTGTGGTTAGACAACACTAGATTAATGTAACGTGTCATATGCCAATTACAGAGCAGGTTAAGGCACAACGTGGGTTAGGTTAAGGCACAACGTGGGTTAGGTTAAGGCACAACGTGGGTTAGGTTAAGGCACAACGTGGGTTAGGTTAAGGCACAACGTGGGTTAGGTTAAGGCACAACGTGGGTTAGGTTAAGGCACAACGTGGGTTAGGTTAAGGCACAACGTGGGTTAGGTTAAGGCACAACGTGGGTTAGGTTAAGGCACAACGTGGGTTAGGTTAAGGCACAACGTGGGTTAGGTTAAGGCACAACGTGGGTTAGGTTAAGGCACAACGTGGGTTAGGTTAAGGCACAACGTGGGTTAGGTTAAGGCACAACGTGGGTTAGGTTAAGGCACAACGTGGGTTAGGTTAAGGCACAACGTGGGTTAGGTTAAGGCACAACGTGGGTTACGTTAAGGCACAACGTGGGTTACGTTAAGGCACAACGTG
>NW_026047058.1:20000-22500 GCF_023864275.1 Schistocerca cancellata | reverse complement strand
GGCGGCGCATCCTCAACGCACACAGTCCTCAGTCGGACCAGCACACTGCAGATGTCCACCGCGCTTCGCACCGGGCCCGCGAGGACCCACTTTGGCCGCCCGGCGCCGCGCGCAGGGTGCCCCGGCGCGCAGCTGCGCCGCCTGCCGCGTCCGTCGGCCGGCGCGCCTGCCACTGGGCGCCCCCACCAGCCGGCTGTAGCGCGTGCGCCCACGCACCGCGCGGCCAGCACGCCGGGCGGCCCCCCCTCACCGGCCGGGGACGGTCCCACCCAGCCACCGCCGCGTATCGCTTCACACACAGATTTGCCCTTACTGATTTACCTCCAGCAACAACAACCGCACCACAATGGGTTTACCAGTTGTTCATTTGCGTTGCGTCACGTCACCAGCAAACGTAGACGTCCATCCCAGTTTGCAAATGCAACGATTATTGCATACCTGTCTGTTAGGTGTCACGACACACTACGTCTGCCCACATACACGCAACAAAATGTGCACGACTAGAGAACACGTGGGAGGTGGCCCCCTACGTATGCGATGTCCATTACGAGACCGACTGTCAACCAGCATCTGTACCATGTCGCAGATGTGGAACGCGGTGCACCATGCTATCACACTGTGTGAGAAGAGACGACTACGTTTGAATACACGCGCCACTACATCAACAGACGGCTCATGCTGATCGCCATCCAGGGCGTCCGTTACTCCCACACGTCTCTATGGCGTACCACACTGCAATGTAGCTGTTATGGGGAGACGGCACGTGGCTGAGTGCACAACATTTGGACCGTATGGTTCGCTGTTGTTGGGCGCAGTCGTACGGTCACACATGTGCCACAGCGTATCATTCAGTACATACGGACCTATGTGCAGTACAATGTGAGGATTAAGCTTACGATATCAGCGGACAGTGGACACAGGCCGTACCACGACGTAGACTGAGCGCTTCGACATGCGAATGCCAGTGAACAGCTGCGAAGGGCATTGAACACGCAAGCACCTGAACGACCAGCGTGCGAAGGCAGGGTGGAGGGGGGGGGGCGATGTACATCCTGCAGTTGTCCACATTACAGTGTACAGCGGGAGCATGTAAAAAGTAAGCAACACTTGCGAAGTGTTCAACATGAAACGACACACAAGAGGGTGGGCGGTGCGAGTAGCGAACTATATTCAGAGGGTTGTGGTTAGACAACACTAGATTAATGTAACGTGTCATATGCCAATTACAGAGCAGGTTAAGGCACAACGTGGGTTAGGTTAAGGCACAACGTGGGTTAGGTTAAGGCACAACGTGGGTTAGGTTAAGGCACAACGTGGGTTAGGTTAAGGCACAACGTGGGTTAGGTTAAGGCACAACGTGGGTTAGGTTAAGGCACAACGTGGGTTAGGTTAAGGCACAACGTGGGTTAGGTTAAGGCACAACGTGGGTTAGGTTAAGGCACAACGTGGGTTAGGTTAAGGCACAACGTGGGTTAGGTTAAGGCACAACGTGGGTTAGGTTAAGGCACAACGTGGGTTAGGTTAAGGCACAACGTGGGTTAGGTTAAGGCACAACGTGGGTTAGGTTAAGGCACAACGTGGGTTAGGTTAAGGCACAACGTGGGTTAGGTTAAGGCACAACGTGGGTTACGTTAAGGCACAACGTGGGTTACGTTAAGGCACAACGTGGGTTACGTTAAGGCACAACGTGGGTTACGTTAAGGCACAACGTGGGTTACGTTAAGGCACAACGTGTGTTAGGTTAAGGCACAACGTGGGTTAGGTTAAGGCACAACGTGGGTTAGGTTAAGGCACAACGTGGGTTAGGTTAAGGCACAACGTGGGTTAGGTTAAGGCACAACGTGGGTTACGTTAAGGCACAACGTGGGTTACGTTAAGGCACAACGTGGGTTACGTTAAGGCACAACGTGGGTTACGTTAAGGCACAACGTGGGTTACGTTAAGGCACAACGTGTGTTAGGTTAAGGCACAACGTGGGTTAGGTTAAGGCACAACGTGGGTTAGGTTAAGGCACAACGTGGGTTACGTTAAGGCACAACGTGGGTTACGTTAAGGCACAACGTGGGTTACGTTAAGGCACAACGTGGGTTACGTTAAGGCACAACGTGGGTTACGTTAAGGCACAACGTGGGTTACGTTAAGGCACAACGTGGGTTACGTTAAGGCACAACGTGGGTTACGTTAAGGCACAACGTGTGTTAGGTTAAGGCACAACGTGGGTTAGGTTAAGGCACAACGTGGGTTAGGTTAAGGCACAACGTGGGTTAGGTTAAGACACAAATTGCGTTACAAATTGCGTTACATTGCGGTACAAATTGCGTTACATTGCGGTACAAATTGCGTTACATTGCGGTACAAATTGCGTTACAAATTTGGTTAGGTTAAGGTGCAAAATGGGTTGGATTACAGTACACAACATGGTAAGAGATAGTGTGTTTGGGGGGGGGGGGGGGGGGCAGGTTCGTTGGTAGTGATCATTGTAAGTGAATGTCTGAGGCAG
>NW_026047058.1:7500-10000 GCF_023864275.1 Schistocerca cancellata | reverse complement strand
TGGGCGCAGTCGTACGGTCACACATGTGCCACAGCGTATCATTCAGTACATACGGACCTATGTGCAGTACAATGTGAGGATTAAGCTTACGATATCAGCGGACAGTGGACACAGGCCGTACCACGACGTAGACTGAGCGCTTCGACATGCGAATGCCAGTGAACAGCTGCGAAGGGCATTGAACACGCAAGCACCTGAACGACCAGCGTGCGAAGGCAGGGTGGAGGGGGGGGGGCGATGTACATCCTGCAGTTGTCCACATTACAGTGTACAGCGGGAGCATGTAAAAAGTAAGCAACACTTGCGAAGTGTTCAACATGAAACGACACACAAGAGGGTGGGCGGTGCGAGTAGCGAACTATATTCAGAGGGTTGTGGTTAGACAACACTAGATTAATGTAACGTGTCATATGCCAATTACAGAGCAGGTTAAGGCACAACGTGGGTTAGGTTAAGGCACAACGTGGGTTAGGTTAAGGCACAACGTGGGTTAGGTTAAGGCACAACGTGGGTTAGGTTAAGGCACAACGTGGGTTAGGTTAAGGCACAACGTGGGTTAGGTTAAGGCACAACGTGGGTTAGGTTAAGGCACAACGTGGGTTAGGTTAAGGCACAACGTGGGTTAGGTTAAGGCACAACGTGGGTTAGGTTAAGGCACAACGTGGGTTAGGTTAAGGCAAACGTGGGTTAGGTTAAGGCACAACGTGGGTTAGGTTAAGGCACAACGTGGGTTAGGTTAAGGCACAACGTGGGTTAGGTTAAGGCACAACGTGGGTTAGGTTAAGGCACAACGTGGGTTAGGTTAAGGCACAACGTGGGTTACGTTAAGGCACAACGTGGGTTACGTTAAGGCACAACGTGGGTTACGTTAAGGCACAACGTGGGTTACGTTAAGGCACAACGTGGGTTACGTTAAGGCACAACGTGTGTTAGGTTAAGGCACAACGTGGGTTAGGTTAAGGCACAACGTGGGTTAGGTTAAGGCACAACGTGGGTTAGGTTAAGGCACAACGTGGGTTAGGTTAAGGCACAACGTGGGTTACGTTAAGGCACAACGTGGGTTACGTTAAGGCACAACGTGGGTTACGTTAAGGCACAACGTGGGTTACGTTAAGGCACAACGTGGGTTACGTTAAGGCACAACGTGTGTTAGGTTAAGGCACAACGTGGGTTAGGTTAAGGCACAACGTGGGTTAGGTTAAGGCACAACGTGGGTTACGTTAAGGCACAACGTGGGTTACGTTAAGGCACAACGTGGGTTACGTTAAGGCACAACGTGGGTTACGTTAAGGCACAACGTGGGTTACGTTAAGGCACAACGTGGGTTACGTTAAGGCACAACGTGGGTTACGTTAAGGCACAACGTGTGTTAGGTTAAGGCACAACGTGGGTTAGGTTAAGGCACAACGTGGGTTAGGTTAAGGCACAACGTGGGTTAGGTTAAGACACAAATTGCGTTACAAATTGCGTTACATTGCGGTACAAATTGCGTTACATTGCGGTACAAATTGCGTTACATTGCGGTACAAATTGCGTTACAAATTTGGTTAGGTTAAGGTGCAAAATGGGTTGGATTACAGTACACAACATGGTAAGAGATAGTGTGTTTGGGGGGGGGGGGGGGGCAGGTTCGTTGGTAGTGATCATTGTAAGTGAATGTCTGAGGCAGCGTCAGTATGTCACAGCAGTTCTGTCTCGTCAGGATGCGCTTTTCGCTCGTGACTGGAGGCGCGCCGCGTCTGTGGTTGCGGCAAGGGAGTGGCAGACCTGTGTGATTCATTCCTGCCATTGTTTCTGTGCCGTAACAGGAGGCAGTGTGGTGGTGTTGGGTGCACCCCTGTGTAGGACATGTGTGGGTGTTGGTGGCTTATCTGAGCAATTGTGGATGTTGGACGGGTGGGATATTCTATTTTATAATTGGACCCCCTGGTGTGGTTATCATAGTGTGGATGGTGTACTGTGGCGGAGAGGATGCACCGGACGTTGGTCCATGCTGGTGCTTACATATCGTATCTGTGTCTGTTACAGGCAGAGAGTAATGTGTGATGGAGTGTCTCGCTGAGGTGTGGTTCATATTGTGTGCACAGACTTACAGCATGTATAGGGACAGCGGGAATTTGGCATATTGGATATAACTCGTCATGAAACGCAAGATATAGGGGTGGATTGCAACGTACGAGTGCGGGAAGAGTCCGCCGTTCATCCGCTTGGGTTGCGATTTGGGCGGTTGGGGTGGGGCACGTGCGGGTGCGGGTGGAGTGATTGTCGGTTGACTACTTCGTGCGACGCAGGCACTGGCGTTCGGGTTCCTGTGGTGGACAGATGATGCAGGCTTTGTGGGTGGCGTCGAAAAATGGGTACTGTGGGACCTAGCGATGTCGTAGTCGGGGTGGCGTCTCATAGATGGCGGTATCGTCGGTGCAGCAGGTCATGTTTCGGGAGACTTGCAGATGGCGGTATTTAGTTTTCGTGTTGCGCGCGACATGGTGGACGTAGTGTC
>NW_026047057.1:0-36552 GCF_023864275.1 Schistocerca cancellata | reverse complement strand
AGCTGCGTCTTCCTCGGTAGTATAGTGGTTAGTATCCCCTCCTGTCACCCGGGAGACCGGGGTTCGATTCCCCGCCGGGGAGAGACATCCGATTTTTAATTGCTGCACTATCACTCGCCGTCTTAGTGTAGGACGTTTGCAGGTACTAGCAACATGTGTCTCCCACACAGGCAGCTGCCTACAGCGCATCCTCGGTAGTATAGTGGTTAGTATCCCCGCCTGTCACCCGGGAGACCGGGGTTCGATTCCCCGCCGGGGAGAGACATCCGATTTTTAATTGCTGCACTATCACTCGCCGAACTTAGTGTAGGACGTTTGCAGGTACTAGCAACATGTGTCTCCCACACAGGCAGCTGTCTACAGTGCATCCTCGGTAGTATAGTGGTTAGTATCCCCGCCTGTCACGCGGGAGACCGGGGTTCGATTCCCCGCCGGGGAGATGCGATTTTTATCTCACAAACCTGTTCGAGAGTTGCGCGTATGGGGATCGGAAGAGCATAAAGTTTGCGATCAAGGAGTGTAGTTGGTGCAAAATCTAAAAAAAAATGCTACATCTTAGGAAGTGGTTCTTGCATTCTTCACACATCAGGGTTTGCTACTGAGGCTGAATCAAAGCACCCCAGCCGACGCTCTGGGCGTAGTAATCGAGCTGGACACAGTCTGCAAAAGTAATATTTTTAGCAGAGCGTGGTTTCAATCCACGGACCTCTGGGTTATGGGCCCAGCACGCTTCCACTGCGCCACTCTGCTGTGTGGGAGAGTACTGGCTCTTCGTCACATCACGTCTCACACCTGGGCAGTGTTGTCTGCGTCGCTTTCACACGCCTACATGTGATTGCGTAACATCTCCTACAGCTCTCAGCTTGACTTGTCTCGACTTTGCTCGACTGACGCTACGCTGACGCTTGCAGGCAGCGATATTTACCACGATCGCCCCGACATGCAGCTGCGAGAAGCACAGGAGTAACAAAGCACTCCACGATGCGGCGACATACGAAATCCACTGCCCAGCTACTCGTCGGAAACTAACAAAATGCCGACCCTGCCAAGATTCGAACCTGGAATCTTCTGATCCGTAGTCAGACGCGTTATCCGTTGCGCCACAGGGCCACCGGCAGCATTTTGTCTACGAGACAAGTACAATTCGCTAAGAAATGTGTTCTCCACGGCTCAGCAAGCTCCCAAGGAAGGTACCTCTCGTCCAGCTGCGTGGCCGCAGTGCGCCTGCAGAACTTAGAGCTTGCCACGCATCTGCTCTCGCTGTTCGACAGGTAGCAGAAGGCAAGGCGCGCTTTTTCGCATGTTTTCTCGACGACGAGAGCCGGTTGATGTGCATGTAAGCGTAGCATATGAAGCAAGAATAGCACGAACCATTCGTAGTCAGGTGCAAAAGTCGCAGTATGGCACCAGGTGGCGAACATATGTTTCTGTGGCCACCACTAGTTTCCAGCAAAGTGAATACCACTGACTGAGGGCCCTGTGTTGTAGCCCCAGTGGCGCAATTGGTTAGCGCACGGTACTTATAAGGCAGTAGCCGTGCGCAATGCCGGGGTTGTGAGTTCGAGCCTCTCCTGGGGCATATTTTTATTTCGTGGCACAGTCTCTGACAGCAACAGGAGGCTACGTTTGAGATGTATCAGCTATTTGAGGAATATAATCGTGCATTCGATACGGTAGCTGCGTCTTCCTCGGTAGTATAGTGGTTAGTATCCCCTCCTGTCACCCGGGAGACCGGGGTTCGATTCCCCGCCGGGGAGAGACATCCGATTTTTAATTGCTGCACTATCACTCGCCGTCTTAGTGTAGGACGTTTGCAGGTACTAGCAACATGTGTCTCCCACACAGGCAGCTGCCTACAGCGCATCCTCGGTAGTATAGTGGTTAGTATCCCCGCCTGTCACCCGGGAGACCGGGGTTCGATTCCCCGCCGGGGAGAGACATCCGATTTTTAATTGCTGCACTATCACTCGCCGAACTTAGTGTAGGACGTTTGCAGGTACTAGCAACATGTGTCTCCCACACAGGCAGCTGTCTACAGTGCATCCTCGGTAGTATAGTGGTTAGTATCCCCGCCTGTCACGCGGGAGACCGGGGTTCGATTCCCCGCCGGGGAGATGCGATTTTTATCTCACAAACCTGTTCGAGAGTTGCGCGTATGGGGATCGGAAGAGCATAAAGTTTGCGATCAAGGAGTGTAGTTGGTGCAAAATCTAAAAAAAAATGCTACATCTTAGGAAGTGGTTCTTGCATTCTTCACACATCAGGGTTTGCTACTGAGGCTGAATCAAAGCACCCCAGCCGACGCTCTGGGCGTAGTAATCGAGCTGGACACAGTCTGCAAAAGTAATATTTTTAGCAGAGCGTGGTTTCAATCCACGGACCTCTGGGTTATGGGCCCAGCACGCTTCCACTGCGCCACTCTGCTGTGTGGGAGAGTACTGGCTCTTCGTCACATCACGTCTCACACCTGGGCAGTGTTGTCTGCGTCGCTTTCACACGCCTACATGTGATTGCGTAACATCTCCTACAGCTCTCAGCTTGACTTGTCTCGACTTTGCTCGACTGACGCTACGCTGACGCTTGCAGGCAGCGATATTTACCACGATCGCCCCGACATGCAGCTGCGAGAAGCACAGGAGTAACAAAGCACTCCACGATGCGGCGACATACGAAATCCACTGCCCAGCTACTCGTCGGAAACTAACAAAATGCCGACCCTGCCAAGATTCGAACCTGGAATCTTCTGATCCGTAGTCAGACGCGTTATCCGTTGCGCCACAGGGCCACCGGCAGCATTTTGTCTACGAGACAAGTACAATTCGCTAAGAAATGTGTTCTCCACGGCTCAGCAAGCTCCCAAGGAAGGTACCTCTCGTCCAGCTGCGTGGCCGCAGTGCGCCTGCAGAACTTAGAGCTTGCCACGCATCTGCTCTCGCTGTTCGACAGGTAGCAGAAGGCAAGGCGCGCTTTTTCGCATGTTTTCTCGACGACGAGAGCCGGTTGATGTGCATGTAAGCGTAGCATATGAAGCAAGAATAGCACGAACCATTCGTAGTCAGGTGCAAAAGTCGCAGTATGGCACCAGGTGGCGAACATATGTTTCTGTGGCCACCACTAGTTTCCAGCAAAGTGAATACCACTGACTGAGGGCCCTGTGTTGTAGCCCCAGTGGCGCAATTGGTTAGCGCACGGTACTTATAAGGCAGTAGCCGTGCGCAATGCCGGGGTTGTGAGTTCGAGCCTCTCCTGGGGCATATTTTTATTTCGTGGCACAGTCTCTGACAGCAACAGGAGGCTACGTTTGAGATGTATCAGCTATTTGAGGAATATAATCGTGCATTCGATACGGTAGCTGCGTCTTCCTCGGTAGTATAGTGGTTAGTATCCCCTCCTGTCACCCGGGAGACCGGGGTTCGATTCCCCGCCGGGGAGAGACATCCGATTTTTAATTGCTGCACTATCACTCGCCGTCTTAGTGTAGGACGTTTGCAGGTACTAGCAACATGTGTCTCCCACACAGGCAGCTGCCTACAGCGCATCCTCGGTAGTATAGTGGTTAGTATCCCCGCCTGTCACCCGGGAGACCGGGGTTCGATTCCCCGCCGGGGAGAGACATCCGATTTTTAATTGCTGCACTATCACTCGCCGAACTTAGTGTAGGACGTTTGCAGGTACTAGCAACATGTGTCTCCCACACAGGCAGCTGTCTACAGTGCATCCTCGGTAGTATAGTGGTTAGTATCCCCGCCTGTCACGCGGGAGACCGGGGTTCGATTCCCCGCCGGGGAGATGCGATTTTTATCTCACAAACCTGTTCGAGAGTTGCGCGTATGGGGATCGGAAGAGCATAAAGTTTGCGATCAAGGAGTGTAGTTGGTGCAAAATCTAAAAAAAAATGCTACATCTTAGGAAGTGGTTCTTGCATTCTTCACACATCAGGGTTTGCTACTGAGGCTGAATCAAAGCACCCCAGCCGACGCTCTGGGCGTAGTAATCGAGCTGGACACAGTCTGCAAAAGAAATATTTTTAGCAGAGCGTGGTTTCGATCCACGGACCTCTGGGTTATGGGCCCAGCACGCTTCCACTGCGCCACTCTGCTGTGTGGGAGAGTACTGGCTCTTCGTCACATCACGTCTCACACCTGGGCAGTGTTGTCTGCGTCGCTTTCACACGCCTACATGTGATTGCGTAACATCTCCTACAGCTCTCAGCTTGACTTGTCTCGACTTTGCTCGACTGACGCTACGCTGACGCTTGCAGGCAGCGATATTTACCACGATCGCCCCGACATGCAGCTGCGAGAAGCACAGGAGTAACAAAGCACTCCACGATGCGGCGACATACGAAATCCACTGCCCAGCTACTCGTCGGAAACTAACAAAATGCCGACCCTGCCAAGATTCGAACCTGGAATCTTCTGATCCGTAGTCAGACGCGTTATCCGTTGCGCCACAGGGCCACCGGCAGCATTTTGTCTACGAGACAAGTGCAATTCGCTAAGAAATGTGTTCTCCACGGCTCAGCAAGCTACCAAGGAAGGTACCTCTCGTCCAGCTGCGTGGCCGCAGTGCGCCTGCAGAACTTAGAGCTTGCCACGCATCTGCTCTCGCTGTTCGACAGGTAGCAGAAGGCAAGGCGCGCTTTTTCGCATGTTTTCTCGACGACGAGAGCCGGTTGATGTGCATGTAAGCGTAGCATATGAAGCAAGAATAGCACGAACCATTCGTAGTCAGGTGCAAAAGTCGCAGTATGGCACCAGGTGGCGAACATATGTTTCTGTGGCCACCACTAGTTTCCAGCAAAGTGAATACCACTGACTGAGGGCCCTGTGTTGTAGCCCCAGTGGCGCAATTGGTTAGCGCACGGTACTTATAAGGCAGTAGCCGTGCGCAATGCCGGGGTTGTGAGTTCGAGCCTCTCCTGGGGCATATTTTTATTTCGTGGCACAGTCTCTGACAGCAACAGGAGGCTACGTTTGAGATGTATCAGCTATTTGAGGAATATAATCGTGCATTCGATACGGTAGCTGCGTCTTCCTCGGTAGTATAGTGGTTAGTATCCCCTCCTGTCACCCGGGAGACCGGGGTTCGATTCCCCGCCGGGGAGAGACATCCGATTTTTAATTGCTGCACTATCACTCGCCGTCTTAGTGTAGGACGTTTGCAGGTACTAGCAACATGTGTCTCCCACACAGGCAGCTGCCTACAGCGCATCCTCGGTAGTATAGTGGTTAGTATCCCCGCCTGTCACCCGGGAGACCGGGGTTCGATTCCCCGCCGGGGAGAGACATCCGATTTTTAATTGCTGCACTATCACTCGCCGAACTTAGTGTAGGACGTTTGCAGGTACTAGCAACATGTGTCTCCCACACAGGCAGCTGTCTACAGTGCATCCTCGGTAGTATAGTGGTTAGTATCCCCGCCTGTCACGCGGGAGACCGGGGTTCGATTCCCCGCCGGGGAGATGCGATTTTTATCTCACAAACCTGTTCGAGAGTTGCGCGTATGGGGATCGGAAGAGCATAAAGTTTGCGATCAAGGAGTGTAGTTGGTGCAAAATCTAAAAAAAAATGCTACATCTTAGGAAGTGGTTCTTGCATTCTTCACACATCAGGGTTTGCTACTGAGGCTGAATCAAAGCACCCCAGCCGACGCTCTGGGCGTAGTAATCGAGCTGGACACAGTCTGCAAAAGTAATATTTTTAGCAGAGCGTGGTTTCAATCCACGGACCTCTGGGTTATGGGCCCAGCACGCTTCCACTGCGCCACTCTGCTGTGTGGGAGAGTACTGGCTCTTCGTCACATCACGTCTCACACCTGGGCAGTGTTGTCTGCGTCGCTTTCACACGCCTACATGTGATTGCGTAACATCTCCTACAGCTCTCAGCTTGACTTGTCTCGACTTTGCTCGACTGACGCTACGCTGACGCTTGCAGGCAGCGATATTTACCACGATCGCCCCGACATGCAGCTGCGAGAAGCACAGGAGTAACAAAGCACTCCACGATGCGGCGACATACGAAATCCACTGCCCAGCTACTCGTCGGAAACTAACAAAATGCCGACCCTGCCAAGATTCGAACCTGGAATCTTCTGATCCGTAGTCAGACGCGTTATCCGTTGCGCCACAGGGCCACCGGCAGCATTTTGTCTACGAGACAAGTACAATTCGCTAAGAAATGTGTTCTCCACGGCTCAGCAAGCTCCCAAGGAAGGTACCTCTCGTCCAGCTGCGTGGCCGCAGTGCGCCTGCAGAACTTAGAGCTTGCCACGCATCTGCTCTCGCTGTTCGACAGGTAGCAGAAGGCAAGGCGCGCTTTTTCGCATGTTTTCTCGACGACGAGAGCCGGTTGATGTGCATGTAAGCGTAGCATATGAAGCAAGAATAGCACGAACCATTCGTAGTCAGGTGCAAAAGTCGCAGTATGGCACCAGGTGGCGAACATATGTTTCTGTGGCCACCACTAGTTTCCAGCAAAGTGAATACCACTGACTGAGGGCCCTGTGTTGTAGCCCCAGTGGCGCAATTGGTTAGCGCACGGTACTTATAAGGCAGTAGCCGTGCGCAATGCCGGGGTTGTGAGTTCGAGCCTCTCCTGGGGCATATTTTTATTTCGTGGCACAGTCTCTGACAGCAACAGGAGGCTACGTTTGAGATGTATCAGCTATTTGAGGAATATAATCGTGCATTCGATACGGTAGCTGCGTCTTCCTCGGTAGTATAGTGGTTAGTATCCCCTCCTGTCACCCGGGAGACCGGGGTTCGATTCCCCGCCGGGGAGAGACATCCGATTTTTAATTGCTGCACTATCACTCGCCGTCTTAGTGTAGGACGTTTGCAGGTACTAGCAACATGTGTCTCCCACACAGGCAGCTGCCTACAGCGCATCCTCGGTAGTATAGTGGTTAGTATCCCCGCCTGTCACCCGGGAGACCGGGGTTCGATTCCCCGCCGGGGAGAGACATCCGATTTTTAATTGCTGCACTATCACTCGCCGAACTTAGTGTAGGACGTTTGCAGGTACTAGCAACATGTGTCTCCCACACAGGCAGCTGTCTACAGTGCATCCTCGGTAGTATAGTGGTTAGTATCCCCGCCTGTCACGCGGGAGACCGGGGTTCGATTCCCCGCCGGGGAGATGCGATTTTTATCTCACAAACCTGTTCGAGAGTTGCGCGTATGGGGATCGGAAGAGCATAAAGTTTGCGATCAAGGAGTGTAGTTGGTGCAAAATCTAAAAAAAAATGCTACATCTTAGGAAGTGGTTCTTGCATTCTTCACACATCAGGGTTTGCTACTGAGGCTGAATCAAAGCACCCCAGCCGACGCTCTGGGCGTAGTAATCGAGCTGGACACAGTCTGCAAAAGTAATATTTTTAGCAGAGCGTGGTTTCAATCCACGGACCTCTGGGTTATGGGCCCAGCACGCTTCCACTGCGCCACTCTGCTGTGTGGGAGAGTACTGGCTCTTCGTCACATCACGTCTCACACCTGGGCAGTGTTGTCTGCGTCGCTTTCACACGCCTACATGTGATTGCGTAACATCTCCTACAGCTCTCAGCTTGACTTGTCTCGACTTTGCTCGACTGACGCTACGCTGACGCTTGCAGGCAGCGATATTTACCACGATCGCCCCGACATGCAGCTGCGAGAAGCACAGGAGTAACAAAGCACTCCACGATGCGGCGACATACGAAATCCACTGCCCAGCTACTCGTCGGAAACTAACAAAATGCCGACCCTGCCAAGATTCGAACCTGGAATCTTCTGATCCGTAGTCAGACGCGTTATCCGTTGCGCCACAGGGCCACCGGCAGCATTTTGTCTACGAGACAAGTACAATTCGCTAAGAAATGTGTTCTCCACGGCTCAGCAAGCTCCCAAGGAAGGTACCTCTCGTCCAGCTGCGTGGCCGCAGTGCGCCTGCAGAACTTAGAGCTTGCCACGCATCTGCTCTCGCTGTTCGACAGGTAGCAGAAGGCAAGGCGCGCTTTTTCGCATGTTTTCTCGACGACGAGAGCCGGTTGATGTGCATGTAAGCGTAGCATATGAAGCAAGAATAGCACGAACCATTCGTAGTCAGGTGCAAAAGTCGCAGTATGGCACCAGGTGGCGAACATATGTTTCTGTGGCCACCACTAGTTTCCAGCAAAGTGAATACCACTGACTGAGGGCCCTGTGTTGTAGCCCCAGTGGCGCAATTGGTTAGCGCACGGTACTTATAAGGCAGTAGCCGTGCGCAATGCCGGGGTTGTGAGTTCGAGCCTCTCCTGGGGCATATTTTTATTTCGTGGCACAGTCTCTGACAGCAACAGGAGGCTACGTTTGAGATGTATCAGCTATTTGAGGAATATAATCGTGCATTCGATACGGTAGCTGCGTCTTCCTCGGTAGTATAGTGGTTAGTATCCCCTCCTGTCACCCGGGAGACCGGGGTTCGATTCCCCGCCGGGGAGAGACATCCGATTTTTAATTGCTGCACTATCACTCGCCGTCTTAGTGTAGGACGTTTGCAGGTACTAGCAACATGTGTCTCCCACACAGGCAGCTGCCTACAGCGCATCCTCGGTAGTATAGTGGTTAGTATCCCCGCCTGTCACCCGGGAGACCGGGGTTCGATTCCCCGCCGGGGAGAGACATCCGATTTTTAATTGCTGCACTATCACTCGCCGAACTTAGTGTAGGACGTTTGCAGGTACTAGCAACATGTGTCTCCCACACAGGCAGCTGTCTACAGTGCATCCTCGGTAGTATAGTGGTTAGTATCCCCGCCTGTCACGCGGGAGACCGGGGTTCGATTCCCCGCCGGGGAGATGCGATTTTTATCTCACAAACCTGTTCGAGAGTTGCGCGTATGGGGATCGGAAGAGCATAAAGTTTGCGATCAAGGAGTGTAGTTGGTGCAAAATCTAAAAAAAAATGCTACATCTTAGGAAGTGGTTCTTGCATTCTTCACACATCAGGGTTTGCTACTGAGGCTGAATCAAAGCACCCCAGCCGACGCTCTGGGCGTAGTAATCGAGCTGGACACAGTCTGCAAAAGTAATATTTTTAGCAGAGCGTGGTTTCAATCCACGGACCTCTGGGTTATGGGCCCAGCACGCTTCCACTGCGCCACTCTGCTGTGTGGGAGAGTACTGGCTCTTCGTCACATCACGTCTCACACCTGGGCAGTGTTGTCTGCGTCGCTTTCACACGCCTACATGTGATTGCGTAACATCTCCTACAGCTCTCAGCTTGACTTGTCTCGACTTTGCTCGACTGACGCTACGCTGACGCTTGCAGGCAGCGATATTTACCACGATCGCCCCGACATGCAGCTGCGAGAAGCACAGGAGTAACAAAGCACTCCACGATGCGGCGACATACGAAATCCACTGCCCAGCTACTCGTCGGAAACTAAGAAAATGCCGACCCTGCCAAGATTCGAACCTGGAATCTTCTGATCCGTAGTCAGACGCGTTATCCGTTGCGCCACAGGGCCACCGGCAGCATTTTGTCTACGAGACAAGTACAATTCGCTAAGAAATGTGTTCTCCACGGCTCAGCAAGCTCCCAAGGAAGGTACCTCTCGTCCAGCTGCGTGGCCGCAGTGCGCCTGCAGAACTTAGAGCTTGCCACGCATCTGCTCTCGCTGTTCGACAGGTAGCAGAAGGCAAGGCGCGCTTTTTCGCATGTTTTCTCGACGACGAGAGCCGGTTGATGTGCATGTAAGCGTAGCATATGAAGCAAGAATAGCACGAACCATTCGTAGTCAGGTGCAAAAGTCGCAGTATGGCACCAGGTGGCGAACATATGTTTCTGTGGCCACCACTAGTTTCCAGCAAAGTGAATACCACTGACTGAGGGCCCTGTGTTGTAGCCCCAGTGGCGCAATTGGTTAGCGCACGGTACTTATAAGGCAGTAGCCGTGCGCAATGCCGGGGTTGTGAGTTCGAGCCTCTCCTGGGGCATATTTTTATTTCGTGGCACAGTCTCTGACAGCAACAGGAGGCTACGTTTGAGATGTATCAGCTATTTGAGGAATATAATCGTGCATTCGATACGGTAGCTGCGTCTTCCTCGGTAGTATAGTGGTTAGTATCCCCTCCTGTCACCCGGGAGACCGGGGTTCGATTCCCCGCCGGGGAGAGACATCCGATTTTTAATTGCTGCACTATCACTCGCCGTCTTAGTGTAGGACGTTTGCAGGTACTAGCAACATGTGTCTCCCACACAGGCAGCTGCCTACAGCGCATCCTCGGTAGTATAGTGGTTAGTATCCCCGCCTGTCACCCGGGAGACCGGGGTTCGATTCCCCGCCGGGGAGAGACATCCGATTTTTAATTGCTGCACTATCACTCGCCGAACTTAGTGTAGGACGTTTGCAGGTACTAGCAACATGTGTCTCCCACACAGGCAGCTGTCTACAGTGCATCCTCGGTAGTATAGTGGTTAGTATCCCCGCCTGTCACGCGGGAGACCGGGGTTCGATTCCCCGCCGGGGAGATGCGATTTTTATCTCACAAACCTGTTCGAGAGTTGCGCGTATGGGGATCGGAAGAGCATAAAGTTTGCGATCAAGGAGTGTAGTTGGTGCAAAATCTAAAAAAAAATGCTACATCTTAGGAAGTGGTTCTTGCATTCTTCACACATCAGGGTTTGCTACTGAGGCTGAATCAAAGCACCCCAGCCGACGCTCTGGGCGTAGTAATCGAGCTGGACACAGTCTGCAAAAGTAATATTTTTAGCAGAGCGTGGTTTCAATCCACGGACCTCTGGGTTATGGGCCCAGCACGCTTCCACTGCGCCACTCTGCTGTGTGGGAGAGTACTGGCTCTTCGTCACATCACGTCTCACACCTGGGCAGTGTTGTCTGCGTCGCTTTCACACGCCTACATGTGATTGCGTAACATCTCCTACAGCTCTCAGCTTGACTTGTCTCGACTTTGCTCGACTGACGCTACGCTGACGCTTGCAGGCAGCGATATTTACCACGATCGCCCCGACATGCAGCTGCGAGAAGCACAGGAGTAACAAAGCACTCCACGATGCGGCGACATACGAAATCCACTGCCCAGCTACTCGTCGGAAACTAACAAAATGCCGACCCTGCCAAGATTCGAACCTGGAATCTTCTGATCCGTAGTCAGACGCGTTATCCGTTGCGCCACAGGGCCACCGGCAGCATTTTGTCTACGAGACAAGTGCAATTCGCTAAGAAATGTGTTCTCCACGGCTCAGCAAGCTCCCAAGGAAGGTACCTCTCGTCCAGCTGCGTGGCCGCAGTGCGCCTGCAGAACTTAGAGCTTGCCACGCATCTGCTCTCGCTGTTCGACAGGTAGCAGAAGGCAAGGCGCGCTTTTTCGCATGTTTTCTCGACGACGAGAGCCGGTTGATGTGCATGTAAGCGTAGCATATGAAGCAAGAATAGCACGAACCATTCGTAGTCAGGTGCAAAAGTCGCAGTATGGCACCAGGTGGCGAACATATGTTTCTGTGGCCACCACTAGTTTCCAGCAAAGTGAATACCACTGACTGAGGGCCCTGTGTTGTAGCCCCAGTGGCGCAATTGGTTAGCGCACGGTACTTATAAGGCAGTAGCCGTGCGCAATGCCGGGGTTGTGAGTTCGAGCCTCTCCTGGGGCATATTTTTATTTCGTGGCACAGTCTCTGACAGCAACAGGAGGCTACGTTTGAGATGTATCAGCTATTTGAGGAATATAATCGTGCATTCGATACGGTAGCTGCGTCTTCCTCGGTAGTATAGTGGTTAGTATCCCCTCCTGTCACCCGGGAGACCGGGGTTCGATTCCCCGCCGGGGAGAGACATCCGATTTTTAATTGCTGCACTATCACTCGCCGTCTTAGTGTAGGACGTTTGCAGGTACTAGCAACATGTGTCTCCCACACAGGCAGCTGCCTACAGCGCATCCTCGGTAGTATAGTGGTTAGTATCCCCGCCTGTCACCCGGGAGACCGGGGTTCGATTCCCCGCCGGGGAGAGACATCCGATTTTTAATTGCTGCACTATCACTCGCCGTCTTAGTGTAGGACGTTTGCAGGTACTAGCAACATGTGTCTCCCACACAGGCAGCTGCCTACAGCGCATCCTCGGTAGTATAGTGGTTAGTATCCCCGCCTGTCACCCGGGAGACCGGGGTTCGATTCCCCGCCGGGGAGAGACATCCGATTTTTAATTGCTGCACTATCACTCGCCGAACTTAGTGTAGGACGTTTGCAGGTACTAGCAACATGTGTCTCCCACACAGGCAGCTGTCTACAGTGCATCCTCGGTAGTATAGTGGTTAGTATCCCCGCCTGTCACGCGGGAGACCGGGGTTCGATTCCCCGCCGGGGAGATGCGATTTTTATCTCACAAACCTGTTCGAGAGTTGCGCGTATGGGGATCGGAAGAGCATAAAGTTTGCGATCAAGGAGTGTAGTTGGTGCAAAATCTAAAAAAAAATGCTACATCTTAGGAAGTGGTTCTTGCATTCTTCACACATCAGGGTTTGCTACTGAGGCTGAATCAAAGCACCCCAGCCGACGCTCTGGGCGTAGTAATCGAGCTGGACACAGTCTGCAAAAGAAATATTTTTAGCAGAGCGTGGTTTCGATCCACGGACCTCTGGGTTATGGGCCCAGCACGCTTCCACTGCGCCACTCTGCTGTGTGGGAGAGTACTGGCTCTTCGTCACATCACGTCTCACACCTGGGCAGTGTTGTCTGCGTCGCTTTCACACGCCTACATGTGATTGCGTAACATCTCCTACAGCTCTCAGCTTGACTTGTCTCGACTTTGCTCGACTGACGCTACGCTGACGCTTGCAGGCAGCGATATTTACCACGATCGCCCCGACATGCAGCTGCGAGAAGCACAGGAGTAACAAAGCACTCCACGATGCGGCGACATACGAAATCCACTGCCCAGCTACTCGTCGGAAACTAACAAAATGCCGACCCTGCCAAGATTCGAACCTGGAATCTTCTGATCCGTAGTCAGACGCGTTATCCGTTGCGCCACAGGGCCACCGGCAGCATTTTGTCTACGAGACAAGTGCAATTCGCTAAGAAATGTGTTCTCCACGGCTCAGCAAGCTACCAAGGAAGGTACCTCTCGTCCAGCTGCGTGGCCGCAGTGCGCCTGCAGAACTTAGAGCTTGCCACGCATCTGCTCTCGCTGTTCGACAGGTAGCAGAAGGCAAGGCGCGCTTTTTCGCATGTTTTCTCGACGACGAGAGCCGGTTGATGTGCATGTAAGCGTAGCATATGAAGCAAGAATAGCACGAACCATTCGTAGTCAGGTGCAAAAGTCGCAGTATGGCACCAGGTGGCGAACATATGTTTCTGTGGCCACCACTAGTTTCCAGCAAAGTGAATACCACTGACTGAGGGCCCTGTGTTGTAGCCCCAGTGGCGCAATTGGTTAGCGCACGGTACTTATAAGGCAGTAGCCGTGCGCAATGCCGGGGTTGTGAGTTCGAGCCTCTCCTGGGGCATATTTTTATTTCGTGGCACAGTCTCTGACAGCAACAGGAGGCTACGTTTGAGATGTATCAGCTATTTGAGGAATATAATCGTGCATTCGATACGGTAGCTGCGTCTTCCTCGGTAGTATAGTGGTTAGTATCCCCTCCTGTCACCCGGGAGACCGGGGTTCGATTCCCCGCCGGGGAGAGACATCCGATTTTTAATTGCTGCACTATCACTCGCCGTCTTAGTGTAGGACGTTTGCAGGTACTAGCAACATGTGTCTCCCACACAGGCAGCTGCCTACAGCGCATCCTCGGTAGTATAGTGGTTAGTATCCCCGCCTGTCACCCGGGAGACCGGGGTTCGATTCCCCGCCGGGGAGAGACATCCGATTTTTAATTGCTGCACTATCACTCGCCGAACTTAGTGTAGGACGTTTGCAGGTACTAGGAACATGTGTCTCCCACACAGGCAGCTGTCTACAGTGCATCCTCGGTAGTATAGTGGTTAGTATCCCCGCCTGTCACGCGGGAGACCGGGGTTCGATTCCCCGCCGGGGAGATGCGATTTTTATCTCACAAACCTGTTCGAGAGTTGCGCGTATGGGGATCGGAAGAGCATAAAGTTTGCGATCAAGGAGTGTAGTTGGTGCAAAATCTAAAAAAAAATGCTACATCTTAGGAAGTGGTTCTTGCATTCTTCACACATCAGGGTTTGCTACTGAGGCTGAATCAAAGCACCCCAGCCGACGCTCTGGGCGTAGTAATCGAGCTGGACACAGTCTGCAAAAGAAATATTTTTAGCAGAGCGTGGTTTCGATCCACGGACCTCTGGGTTATGGGCCCAGCACGCTTCCACTGCGCCACTCTGCTGTGTGGGAGAGTACTGGCTCTTCGTCACATCACGTCTCACACCTGGGCAGTGTTGTCTGCGTCGCTTTCACACGCCTACATGTGATTGCGTAACATCTCCTACAGCTCTCAGCTTGACTTGTCTCGACTTTGCTCGACTGACGCTACGCTGACGCTTGCAGGCAGCGATATTTACCACGATCGCCCCGACATGCAGCTGCGAGAAGCACAGGAGTAACAAAGCACTCCACGATGCGGCGACATACGAAATCCACTGCCCAGCTACTCGTCGGAAACTAACAAAATGCCGACCCTGCCAAGATTCGAACCTGGAATCTTCTGATCCGTAGTCAGACGCGTTATCCGTTGCGCCACAGGGCCACCGGCAGCATTTTGTCTACGAGACAAGTGCAATTCGCTAAGAAATGTGTTCTCCACGGCTCAGCAAGCTACCAAGGAAGGTACCTCTCGTCCAGCTGCGTGGCCGCAGTGCGCCTGCAGAACTTAGAGCTTGCCACGCATCTGCTCTCGCTGTTCGACAGGTAGCAGAAGGCAAGGCGCGCTTTTTCGCATGTTTTCTCGACGACGAGAGCCGGTTGATGTGCATGTAAGCGTAGCATATGAAGCAAGAATAGCACGAACCATTCGTAGTCAGGTGCAAAAGTCGCAGTATGGCACCAGGTGGCGAACATATGTTTCTGTGGCCACCACTAGTTTCCAGCAAAGTGAATACCACTGACTGAGGGCCCTGTGTTGTAGCCCCAGTGGCGCAATTGGTTAGCGCACGGTACTTATAAGGCAGTAGCCGTGCGCAATGCCGGGGTTGTGAGTTCGAGCCTCTCCTGGGGCATATTTTTATTTCGTGGCACAGTCTCTGACAGCAACAGGAGGCTACGTTTGAGATGTATCAGCTATTTGAGGAATATAATCGTGCATTCGATACGGTAGCTGCGTCTTCCTCGGTAGTATAGTGGTTAGTATCCCCTCCTGTCACCCGGGAGACCGGGGTTCGATTCCCCGCCGGGGAGAGACATCCGATTTTTAATTGCTGCACTATCACTCGCCGTCTTAGTGTAGGACGTTTGCAGGTACTAGCAACATGTGTCTCCCACACAGGCAGCTGCCTACAGCGCATCCTCGGTAGTATAGTGGTTAGTATCCCCGCCTGTCACCCGGGAGACCGGGGTTCGATTCCCCGCCGGGGAGAGACATCCGATTTTTAATTGCTGCACTATCACTCGCCGAACTTAGTGTAGGACGTTTGCAGGTACTAGCAACATGTGTCTCCCACACAGGCAGCTGTCTACAGTGCATCCTCGGTAGTATAGTGGTTAGTATCCCCGCCTGTCACGCGGGAGACCGGGGTTCGATTCCCCGCCGGGGAGATGCGATTTTTATCTCACAAACCTGTTCGAGAGTTGCGCGTATGGGGATCGGAAGAGCATAAAGTTTGCGATCAAGGAGTGTAGTTGGTGCAAAATCTAAAAAAAAATGCTACATCTTAGGAAGTGGTTCTTGCATTCTTCACACATCAGGGTTTGCTACTGAGGCTGAATCAAAGCACCCCAGCCGACGCTCTGGGCGTAGTAATCGAGCTGGACACAGTCTGCAAAAGAAATATTTTTAGCAGAGCGTGGTTTCGATCCACGGACCTCTGGGTTATGGGCCCAGCACGCTTCCACTGCGCCACTCTGCTGTGTGGGAGAGTACTGGCTCTTCGTCACATCACGTCTCACACCTGGGCAGTGTTGTCTGCGTCGCTTTCACACGCCTACATGTGATTGCGTAACATCTCCTACAGCTCTCAGCTTGACTTGTCTCGACTTTGCTCGACTGACGCTACGCTGACGCTTGCAGGCAGCGATATTTACCACGATCGCCCCGACATGCAGCTGCGAGAAGCACAGGAGTAACAAAGCACTCCACGATGCGGCGACATACGAAATCCACTGACCAGCTACTCGTCGGAAACTAACAAAATGCCGACCCTGCCAAGATTCGAACCTGGAATCTTCTGATCCGTAGTCAGACGCGTTATCCGTTGCGCCACAGGGCCACCGGCAGCATTTTGTCTACGAGACAAGTGCAATTCGCTAAGAAATGTGTTCTCCACGGCTCAGCAAGCTACCAAGGAAGGTACCTCTCGTCCAGCTGCGTGGCCGCAGTGCGCCTGCAGAACTTAGAGCTTGCCACGCATCTGCTCTCGCTGTTCGACAGGTAGCAGAAGGCAAGGCGCGCTTTTTCGCATGTTTTCTCGACGACGAGAGCCGGTTGATGTGCATGTAAGCGTAGCATATGAAGCAAGAATAGCACGAACCATTCGTAGTCAGGTGCAAAAGTCGCAGTATGGCACCAGGTGGCGAACATATGTTTCTGTGGCCACCACTAGTTTCCAGCAAAGTGAATACCACTGACTGAGGGCCCTGTGTTGTAGCCCCAGTGGCGCAATTGGTTAGCGCACGGTACTTATAAGGCAGTAGCCGTGCGCAATGCCGGGGTTGTGAGTTCGAGCCTCTCCTGGGGCATATTTTTATTTCGTGGCACAGTCTCTGACAGCAACAGGAGGCTACGTTTGAGATGTATCAGCTATTTGAGGAATATAATCGTGCATTCGATACGGTAGCTGCGTCTTCCTCGGTAGTATAGTGGTTAGTATCCCCTCCTGTCACCCGGGAGACCGGGGTTCGATTCCCCGCCGGGGAGAGACATCCGATTTTTAATTGCTGCACTATCACTCGCCGTCTTAGTGTAGGACGTTTGCAGGTACTAGCAACATGTGTCTCCCACACAGGCAGCTGCCTACAGCGCATCCTCGGTAGTATAGTGGTTAGTATCCCCGCCTGTCACCCGGGAGACCGGGGTTCGATTCCCCGCCGGGGAGAGACATCCGATTTTTAATTGCTGCACTATCACTCGCCGAACTTAGTGTAGGACGTTTGCAGGTACTAGCAACATGTGTCTCCCACACAGGCAGCTGTCTACAGTGCATCCTCGGTAGTATAGTGGTTAGTATCCCCGCCTGTCACGCGGGAGACCGGGGTTCGATTCCCCGCCGGGGAGATGCGATTTTTATCTCACAAACCTGTTCGAGAGTTGCGCGTATGGGGATCGGAAGAGCATAAAGTTTGCGATCAAGGAGTGTAGTTGGTGCAAAATCTAAAAAAAAATGCTACATCTTAGGAAGTGGTTCTTGCATTCTTCACACATCAGGGTTTGCTACTGAGGCTGAATCAAAGCACCCCAGCCGACGCTCTGGGCGTAGTAATCGAGCTGGACACAGTCTGCAAAAGAAATATTTTTAGCAGAGCGTGGTTTCGATCCACGGACCTCTGGGTTATGGGCCCAGCACGCTTCCACTGCGCCACTCTGCTGTGTGGGAGAGTACTGGCTCTTCGTCACATCACGTCTCACACCTGGGCAGTGTTGTCTGCGTCGCTTTCACACGCCTACATGTGATTGCGTAACATCTCCTACAGCTCTCAGCTTGACTTGTCTCGACTTTGCTCGACTGACGCTACGCTGACGCTTGCAGGCAGCGATATTTACCACGATCGCCCCGACATGCAGCTGCGAGAAGCACAGGAGTAACAAAGCACTCCACGATGCGGCGACATACGAAATCCACTGACCAGCTACTCGTCGGAAACTAACAAAATGCCGACCCTGCCAAGATTCGAACCTGGAATCTTCTGATCCGTAGTCAGACGCGTTATCCGTTGCGCCACAGGGCCACCGGCAGCATTTTGTCTACGAGACAAGTGCAATTCGCTAAGAAATGTGTTCTCCACGGCTCAGCAAGCTACCAAGGAAGGTACCTCTCGTCCAGCTGCGTGGCCGCAGTGCGCCTGCAGAACTTAGAGCTTGCCACGCATCTGCTCTCGCTGTTCGACAGGTAGCAGAAGGCAAGGCGCGCTTTTTCGCATGTTTTCTCGACGACGAGAGCCGGTTGATGTGCATGTAAGCGTAGCATATGAAGCAAGAATAGCACGAACCATTCGTAGTCAGGTGCAAAAGTCGCAGTATGGCACCAGGTGGCGAACATATGTTTCTGTGGCCACCACTAGTTTCCAGCAAAGTGAATACCACTGACTGAGGGCCCTGTGTTGTAGCCCCAGTGGCGCAATTGGTTAGCGCACGGTACTTATAAGGCAGTAGCCGTGCGCAATGCCGGGGTTGTGAGTTCGAGCCTCTCCTGGGGCATATTTTTATTTCGTGGCACAGTCTCTGACAGCAACAGGAGGCTACGTTTGAGATGTATCAGCTATTTGAGGAATATAATCGTGCATTCGATACGGTAGCTGCGTCTTCCTCGGTAGTATAGTGGTTAGTATCCCCTCCTGTCACCCGGGAGACCGGGGTTCGATTCCCCGCCGGGGAGAGACATCCGATTTTTAATTGCTGCACTATCACTCGCCGTCTTAGTGTAGGACGTTTGCAGGTACTAGCAACATGTGTCTCCCACACAGGCAGCTGCCTACAGCGCATCCTCGGTAGTATAGTGGTTAGTATCCCCGCCTGTCACCCGGGAGACCGGGGTTCGATTCCCCGCCGGGGAGAGACATCCGATTTTTAATTGCTGCACTATCACTCGCCGAACTTAGTGTAGGACGTTTGCAGGTACTAGCAACATGTGTCTCCCACACAGGCAGCTGTCTACAGTGCATCCTCGGTAGTATAGTGGTTAGTATCCCCGCCTGTCACGCGGGAGACCGGGGTTCGATTCCCCGCCGGGGAGATGCGATTTTTATCTCACAAACCTGTTCGAGAGTTGCGCGTATGGGGATCGGAAGAGCATAAAGTTTGCGATCAAGGAGTGTAGTTGGTGCAAAATCTAAAAAAAAATGCTACATCTTAGGAAGTGGTTCTTGCATTCTTCACACATCAGGGTTTGCTACTGAGGCTGAATCAAAGCACCCCAGCCGACGCTCTGGGCGTAGTAATCGAGCTGGACACAGTCTGCAAAAGAAATATTTTTAGCAGAGCGTGGTTTCGATCCACGGACCTCTGGGTTATGGGCCCAGCACGCTTCCACTGCGCCACTCTGCTGTGTGGGAGAGTACTGGCTCTTCGTCACATCACGTCTCACACCTGGGCAGTGTTGTCTGCGTCGCTTTCACACGCCTACATGTGATTGCGTAACATCTCCTACAGCTCTCAGCTTGACTTGTCTCGACTTTGCTCGACTGACGCTACGCTGACGCTTGCAGGCAGCGATATTTACCACGATCGCCCCGACATGCAGCTGCGAGAAGCACAGGAGTAACAAAGCACTCCACGATGCGGCGACATACGAAATCCACTGACCAGCTACTCGTCGGAAACTAACAAAATGCCGACCCTGCCAAGATTCGAACCTGGAATCTTCTGATCCGTAGTCAGACGCGTTATCCGTTGCGCCACAGGGCCACCGGCAGCATTTTGTCTACGAGACAAGTGCAATTCGCTAAGAAATGTGTTCTCCACGGCTCAGCAAGCTACCAAGGAAGGTACCTCTCGTCCAGCTGCGTGGCCGCAGTGCGCCTGCAGAACTTAGAGCTTGCCACGCATCTGCTCTCGCTGTTCGACAGGTAGCAGAAGGCAAGGCGCGCTTTTTCGCATGTTTTCTCGACGACGAGAGCCGGTTGATGTGCATGTAAGCGTAGCATATGAAGCAAGAATAGCACGAACCATTCGTAGTCAGGTGCAAAAGTCGCAGTATGGCACCAGGTGGCGAACATATGTTTCTGTGGCCACCACTAGTTTCCAGCAAAGTGAATACCACTGACTGAGG
Organism: Schistocerca cancellata; assembly: GCF_023864275.1. NCBI lineage: Eukaryota > Metazoa > Arthropoda > Insecta > Orthoptera > Acrididae > Schistocerca > Schistocerca cancellata. Next base: position 16,475 of record NW_026047057.1, on the reverse strand, counting down.
GCCCTGTGTTGTAGCCCCAGTGGCGCAATTGGTTAGCGCACGGTACTTATAAGGCAGTAGCCGTGCGCAATGCCGGGGTTGTGAGTTCGAGCCTCTCCTGGGGCATATTTTTATTTCGTGGCACAGTCTCTGACAGCAACAGGAGGCTACGTTTGAGATGTATCAGCTATTTGAGGAATATAATCGTGCATTCGATACGGTAGCTGCGTCTTCCTCGGTAGTATAGTGGTTAGTATCCCCTCCTGTCACCCGGGAGACCGGGGTTCGATTCCCCGCCGGGGAGAGACATCCGATTTTTAATTGCTGCACTATCACTCGCCGTCTTAGTGTAGGACGTTTGCAGGTACTAGCAACATGTGTCTCCCACACAGGCAGCTGCCTACAGCGCATCCTCGGTAGTATAGTGGTTAGTATCCCCGCCTGTCACCCGGGAGACCGGGGTTCGATTCCCCGCCGGGGAGAGACATCCGATTTTTAATTGCTGCACTATCACTCGCCGAACTTAGTGTAGGACGTTTGCAGGTACTAGCAACATGTGTCTCCCACACAGGCAGCTGTCTACAGTGCATCCTCGGTAGTATAGTGGTTAGTATCCCCGCCTGTCACGCGGGAGACCGGGGTTCGATTCCCCGCCGGGGAGATGCGATTTTTATCTCACAAACCTGTTCGAGAGTTGCGCGTATGGGGATCGGAAGAGCATAAAGTTTGCGATCAAGGAGTGTAGTTGGTGCAAAATCTAAAAAAAAATGCTACATCTTAGGAAGTGGTTCTTGCATTCTTCACACATCAGGGTTTGCTACTGAGGCTGAATCAAAGCACCCCAGCCGACGCTCTGGGCGTAGTAATCGAGCTGGACACAGTCTGCAAAAGAAATATTTTTAGCAGAGCGTGGTTTCGATCCACGGACCTCTGGGTTATGGGCCCAGCACGCTTCCACTGCGCCACTCTGCTGTGTGGGAGAGTACTGGCTCTTCGTCACATCACGTCTCACACCTGGGCAGTGTTGTCTGCGTCGCTTTCACACGCCTACATGTGATTGCGTAACATCTCCTACAGCTCTCAGCTTGACTTGTCTCGACTTTGCTCGACTGACGCTACGCTGACGCTTGCAGGCAGCGATATTTACCACGATCGCCCCGACATGCAGCTGCGAGAAGCACAGGAGTAACAAAGCACTCCACGATGCGGCGACATACGAAATCCACTGACCAGCTACTCGTCGGAAACTAACAAAATGCCGACCCTGCCAAGATTCGAACCTGGAATCTTCTGATCCGTAGTCAGACGCGTTATCCGTTGCGCCACAGGGCCACCGGCAGCATTTTGTCTACGAGACAAGTGCAATTCGCTAAGAAATGTGTTCTCCACGGCTCAGCAAGCTACCAAGGAAGGTACCTCTCGTCCAGCTGCGTGGCCGCAGTGCGCCTGCAGAACTTAGAGCTTGCCACGCATCTGCTCTCGCTGTTCGACAGGTAGCAGAAGGCAAGGCGCGCTTTTTCGCATGTTTTCTCGACGACGAGAGCCGGTTGATGTGCATGTAAGCGTAGCATATGAAGCAAGAATAGCACGAACCATTCGTAGTCAGGTGCAAAAGTCGCAGTATGGCACCAGGTGGCGAACATATGTTTCTGTGGCCACCACTAGTTTCCAGCAAAGTGAATACCACTGACTGAGGGCCCTGTGTTGTAGCCCCAGTGGCGCAATTGGTTAGCGCACGGTACTTATAAGGCAGTAGCCGTGCGCAATGCCGGGGTTGTGAGTTCGAGCCTCTCCTGGGGCATATTTTTATTTCGTGGCACAGTCTCTGACAGCAACAGGAGGCTACGTTTGAGATGTATCAGCTATTTGAGGAATATAATCGTGCATTCGATACGGTAGCTGCGTCTTCCTCGGTAGTATAGTGGTTAGTATCCCCTCCTGTCACCCGGGAGACCGGGGTTCGATTCCCCGCCGGGGAGAGACATCCGATTTTTAATTGCTGCACTATCACTCGCCGTCTTAGTGTAGGACGTTTGCAGGTACTAGCAACATGTGTCTCCCACACAGGCAGCTGCCTACAGCGCATCCTCGGTAGTATAGTGGTTAGTATCCCCGCCTGTCACCCGGGAGACCGGGGTTCGATTCCCCGCCGGGGAGAGACATCCGATTTTTAATTGCTGCACTATCACTCGCCGAACTTAGTGTAGGACGTTTGCAGGTACTAGCAACATGTGTCTCCCACACAGGCAGCTGTCTACAGTGCATCCTCGGTAGTATAGTGGTTAGTATCCCCGCCTGTCACGCGGGAGACCGGGGTTCGATTCCCCGCCGGGGAGATGCGATTTTTATCTCACAAACCTGTTCGAGAGTTGCGCGTATGGGGATCGGAAGAGCATAAAGTTTGCGATCAAGGAGTGTAGTTGGTGCAAAATCTAAAAAAAAATGCTACATCTTAGGAAGTGGTTCTTGCATTCTTCACACATCAGGGTTTGCTACTGAGGCTGAATCAAAGCACCCCAGCCGACGCTCTGGGCGTAGTAATCGAGCTGGACACAGTCTGCAAAAGAAATATTTTTAGCAGAGCGTGGTTTCGATCCACGGACCTCTGGGTTATGGGCCCAGCACGCTTCCACTGCGCCACTCTGCTGTGTGGGAGAGTACTGGCTCTTCGTCACATCACGTCTCACACCTGGGCAGTGTTGTCTGCGTCGCTTTCACACGCCTACATGTGATTGCGTAACATCTCCTACAGCTCTCAGCTTGACTTGTCTCGACTTTGCTCGACTGACGCTACGCTGACGCTTGCAGGCAGCGATATTTACCACGATCGCCCCGACATGCAGCTGCGAGAAGCACAGGAGTAACAAAGCACTCCACGATGCGGCGACATACGAAATCCACTGACCAGCTACTCGTCGGAAACTAACAAAATGCCGACCCTGCCAAGATTCGAACCTGGAATCTTCTGATCCGTAGTCAGACGCGTTATCCGTTGCGCCACAGGGCCACCGGCAGCATTTTGTCTACGAGACAAGTGCAATTCGCTAAGAAATGTGTTCTCCACGGCTCAGCAAGCTACCAAGGAAGGTACCTCTCGTCCAGCTGCGTGGCCGCAGTGCGCCTGCAGAACTTAGAGCTTGCCACGCATCTGCTCTCGCTGTTCGACAGGTAGCAGAAGGCAAGGCGCGCTTTTTCGCATGTTTTCTCGACGACGAGAGCCGGTTGATGTGCATGTAAGCGTAGCATATGAAGCAAGAATAGCACGAACCATTCGTAGTCAGGTGCAAAAGTCGCAGTATGGCACCAGGTGGCGAACATATGTTTCTGTGGCCACCACTAGTTTCCAGCAAAGTGAATACCACTGACTGAGGGCCCTGTGTTGTAGCCCCAGTGGCGCAATTGGTTAGCGCACGGTACTTATAAGGCAGTAGCCGTGCGCAATGCCGGGGTTGTGAGTTCGAGCCTCTCCTGGGGCATATTTTTATTTCGTGGCACAGTCTCTGACAGCAACAGGAGGCTACGTTTGAGATGTATCAGCTATTTGAGGAATATAATCGTGCATTCGATACGGTAGCTGCGTCTTCCTCGGTAGTATAGTGGTTAGTATCCCCTCCTGTCACCCGGGAGACCGGGGTTCGATTCCCCGCCGGGGAGAGACATCCGATTTTTAATTGCTGCACTATCACTCGCCGTCTTAGTGTAGGACGTTTGCAGGTACTAGCAACATGTGTCTCCCACACAGGCAGCTGCCTACAGCGCATCCTCGGTAGTATAGTGGTTAGTATCCCCGCCTGTCACCCGGGAGACCGGGGTTCGATTCCCCGCCGGGGAGAGACATCCGATTTTTAATTGCTGCACTATCACTCGCCGAACTTAGTGTAGGACGTTTGCAGGTACTAGCAACATGTGTCTCCCACACAGGCAGCTGTCTACAGTGCATCCTCGGTAGTATAGTGGTTAGTATCCCCGCCTGTCACGCGGGAGACCGGGGTTCGATTCCCCGCCGGGGAGATGCGATTTTTATCTCACAAACCTGTTCGAGAGTTGCGCGTATGGGGATCGGAAGAGCATAAAGTTTGCGATCAAGGAGTGTAGTTGGTGCAAAATCTAAAAAAAAATGCTACATCTTAGGAAGTGGTTCTTGCATTCTTCACACATCAGGGTTTGCTACTGAGGCTGAATCAAAGCACCCCAGCCGACGCTCTGGGCGTAGTAATCGAGCTGGACACAGTCTGCAAAAGAAATATTTTTAGCAGAGCGTGGTTTCGATCCACGGACCGCTGGGTTATGGGCCCAGCACGCTTCCACTGCGCCACTCTGCTGTGTGGGAGAGTACTGGCTCTTCGTCACAGCACGTCTCACACCTGGGCAGTGTTGTCTGCGTCGCTTTCACACGCCTACATGTGATTGCGTAACATCTCCTACAGCTCTCAGCTTGACTTGTCTCGACTTTGCTCGACTGACGCTACGCTGACGCTTGCAGGCAGCGATATTTACCACGATCGCCCCGACATGCAGCTGCGAGAAGCACAGGAGTAACAAAGCACTCCACGATGCGGCGACATACGAAATCCACTGACCAGCTACTCGTCGGAAACTAACAAAATGCCGACCCTGCCAAGATTCGAACCTGGAATCTTCTGATCCGTAGTCAGACGCGTTATCCGTTGCGCCACAGGGCCACCGGCAGCATTTTGTCTACGAGACAAGTGCAATTCGCTAAGAAATGTGTTCTCCACGGCTCAGCAAGCTACCAAGGAAGGTACCTCTCGTCCAGCTGCGTGGCCGCAGTGCGCCTGCAGAACTTAGAGCTTGCCACGCATCTGCTCTCGCTGTTCGACAGGTAGCAGAAGGCAAGGCGCGCTTTTTCGCATGTTTTCTCGACGACGAGAGCCGGTTGATGTGCATGTAAGCGTAGCATATGAAGCAAGAATAGCACGAACCATTCGTAGTCAGGTGCAAAAGTCGCAGTATGGCACCAGGTGGCGAACATATGTTTCTGTGGCCACCACTAGTTTCCAGCAAAGTGAATACCACTGACTGAGGGCCCTGTGTTGTAGCCCCAGTGGCGCAATTGGTTAGCGCACGGTACTTATAAGGCAGTAGCCGTGCGCAATGCCGGGGTTGTGAGTTCGAGCCTCTCCTGGGGCATATTTTTATTTCGTGGCACAGTCTCTGACAGCAACAGGAGGCTACGTTTGAGATGTATCAGCTATTTGAGGAATATAATCGTGCATTCGATACGGTAGCTGCGTCTTCCTCGGTAGTATAGTGGTTAGTATCCCCTCCTGTCACCCGGGAGACCGGGGTTCGATTCCCCGCCGGGGAGAGACATCCAATTTTTAATTGCTGCACTATCACTCGCCGTCTTAGTGTAGGACGTTTGCAGGTACTAGCAACATGTGTCTCCCACACAGGCAGCTGCCTACAGCGCATCCTCGGTAGTATAGTGGTTAGTATCCCCGCCTGTCACCCGGGAGACCGGGGTTCGATTCCCCGCCGGGGAGAGACATCCGATTTTTAATTGCTGCACTATCACTCGCCGAACTTAGTGTAGGACGTTTGCAGGTACTAGCAACATGTGTCTCCCACACAGGCAGCTGTCTACAGTGCATCCTCGGTAGTATAGTGGTTAGTATCCCCGCCTGTCACGCGGGAGACCGGGGTTCGATTCCCCGCCGGGGAGATGCGATTTTTATCTCACAAACCTGTTCGAGAGTTGCGCGTATGGGGATCGGAAGAGCATAAAGTTTGCGATCAAGGAGTGTAGTTGGTGCAAAATCTAAAAAAAAATGCTACATCTTAGGAAGTGGTTCTTGCATTCTTCACACATCAGGGTTTGCTACTGAGGCTGAATCAAAGCACCCCAGCCGACGCTCTGGGCGTAGTAATCGAGCTGGACACAGTCTGCAAAAGAAATATTTTTAGCAGAGCGTGGTTTCGATCCACGGACCTCTGGGTTATGGGCCCAGCACGCTTCCACTGCGCCACTCTGCTGTGTGGGAGAGTACTGGCTCTTCGTCACATCACGTCTCACACCTGGGCAGTGTTGTCTGCGTCGCTTTCACACGCCTACATGTGATTGCGTAACATCTCCTACAGCTCTCAGCTTGACTTGTCTCGACTTTGCTCGACTGACGCTACGCTGACGCTTGCAGGCAGCGATATTTACCACGATCGCCCCGACATGCAGCTGCGAGAAGCACAGGAGTAACAAAGCACTCCACGATGCGGCGACATACGAAATCCACTGACCAGCTACTCGTCGGAAACTAACAAAATGCCGACCCTGCCAAGATTCGAACCTGGAATCTTCTGATCCGTAGTCAGACGCGTTATCCGTTGCGCCACAGGGCCACCGGCAGCATTTTGTCTACGAGACAAGTGCAATTCGCTAAGAAATGTGTTCTCCACGGCTCAGCAAGCTACCAAGGAAGGTACCTCTCGTCCAGCTGCGTGGCCGCAGTGCGCCTGCAGAACTTAGAGCTTGCCACGCATCTGCTCTCGCTGTTCGACAGGTAGCAGAAGGCAAGGCGCGCTTTTTCGCATGTTTTCTCGACGACGAGAGCCGGTTGATGTGCATGTAAGCGTAGCATATGAAGCAAGAATAGCACGAACCATTCGTAGTCAGGTGCAAAAGTCGCAGTATGGCACCAGGTGGCGAACATATGTTTCTGTGGCCACCACTAGTTTCCAGCAAAGTGAATACCACTGACTGAGGGCCCTGTGTTGTAGCCCCAGTGGCGCAATTGGTTAGCGCACGGTACTTATAAGGCAGTAGCCGTGCGCAATGCCGGGGTTGTGAGTTCGAGCCTCTCCTGGGGCATATTTTTATTTCGTGGCACAGTCTCTGACAGCAACAGGAGGCTACGTTTGAGATGTATCAGCTATTTGAGGAATATAATCGTGCATTCGATACGGTAGCTGCGTCTTCCTCGGTAGTATAGTGGTTAGTATCCCCTCCTGTCACCCGGGAGACCGGGGTTCGATTCCCCGCCGGGGAGAGACATCCGATTTTTAATTGCTGCACTATCACTCGCCGTCTTAGTGTAGGACGTTTGCAGGTACTAGCAACATGTGTCTCCCACACAGGCAGCTGCCTACAGCGCATCCTCGGTAGTATAGTGGTTAGTATCCCCGCCTGTCACCCGGGAGACCGGGGTTCGATTCCCCGCCGGGGAGAGACATCCGATTTTTAATTGCTGCACTATCACTCGCCGAACTTAGTGTAGGACGTTTGCAGGTACTAGCAACATGTGTCTCCCACACAGGCAGCTGTCTACAGTGCATCCTCGGTAGTATAGTGGTTAGTATCCCCGCCTGTCACGCGGGAGACCGGGGTTCGATTCCCCGCCGGGGAGATGCGATTTTTATCTCACAAACCTGTTCGAGAGTTGCGCGTATGGGGATCGGAAGAGCATAAAGTTTGCGATCAAGGAGTGTAGTTGGTGCAAAATCTAAAAAAAAATGCTACATCTTAGGAAGTGGTTCTTGCATTCTTCACACATCAGGGTTTGCTACTGAGGCTGAATCAAAGCACCCCAGCCGACGCTCTGGGCGTAGTAATCGAGCTGGACACAGTCTGCAAAAGAAATATTTTTAGCAGAGCGTGGTTTCGATCCACGGACCTCTGGGTTATGGGCCCAGCACGCTTCCACTGCGCCACTCTGCTGTGTGGGAGAGTACTGGCTCTTCGTCACATCACGTCTCACACCTGGGCAGTGTTGTCTGCGTCGCTTTCACACGCCTACATGTGATTGCGTAACATCTCCTACAGCTCTCAGCTTGACTTGTCTCGACTTTGCTCGACTGACGCTACGCTGACGCTTGCAGGCAGCGATATTTACCACGATCGCCCCGACATGCAGCTGCGAGAAGCACAGGAGTAACAAAGCACTCCACGATGCGGCGACATACGAAATCCACTGACCAGCTACTCGTCGGAAACTAACAAAATGCCGACCCTGCCAAGATTCGAACCTGGAATCTTCTGATCCGTAGTCAGACGCGTTATCCGTTGCGCCACAGGGCCACCGGCAGCATTTTGTCTACGAGACAAGTGCAATTCGCTAAGAAATGTGTTCTCCACGGCTCAGCAAGCTACCAAGGAAGGTACCTCTCGTCCAGCTGCGTGGCCGCAGTGCGCCTGCAGAACTTAGAGCTTGCCACGCATCTGCTCTCGCTGTTCGACAGGTAGCAGAAGGCAAGGCGCGCTTTTTCGCATGTTTTCTCGACGACGAGAGCCGGTTGATGTGCATGTAAGCGTAGCATATGAAGCAAGAATAGCACGAACCATTCGTAGTCAGGTGCAAAAGTCGCAGTATGGCACCAGGTGGCGAACATATGTTTCTGTGGCCACCACTAGTTTCCAGCAAAGTGAATACCACTGACTGAGGGCCCTGTGTTGTAGCCCCAGTGGCGCAATTGGTTAGCGCACGGTACTTATAAGGCAGTAGCCGTGCGCAATGCCGGGGTTGTGAGTTCGAGCCTCTCCTGGGGCATATTTTTATTTCGTGGCACAGTCTCTGACAGCAACAGGAGGCTACGTTTGAGATGTATCAGCTATTTGAGGAATATAATCGTGCATTCGATACGGTAGCTGCGTCTTCCTCGGTAGTATAGTGGTTAGTATCCCCTCCTGTCACCCGGGAGACCGGGGTTCGATTCCCCGCCGGGGAGAGACATCCGATTTTTAATTGCTGCACTATCACTCGCCGTCTTAGTGTAGGACGTTTGCAGGTACTAGCAACATGTGTCTCCCACACAGGCAGCTGCCTACAGCGCATCCTCGGTAGTATAGTGGTTAGTATCCCCGCCTGTCACCCGGGAGACCGGGGTTCGATTCCCCGCCGGGGAGAGACATCCGATTTTTAATTGCTGCACTATCACTCGCCGAACTTAGTGTAGGACGTTTGCAGGTACTAGCAACATGTGTCTCCCACACAGGCAGCTGTCTACAGTGCATCCTCGGTAGTATAGTGGTTAGTATCCCCGCCTGTCACGCGGGAGACCGGGGTTCGATTCCCCGCCGGGGAGATGCGATTTTTATCTCACAAACCTGTTCGAGAGTTGCGCGTATGGGGATCGGAAGAGCATAAAGTTTGCGATCAAGGAGTGTAGTTGGTGCAAAATCTAAAAAAAAATGCTACATCTTAGGAAGTGGTTCTTGCATTCTTCACACATCAGGGTTTGCTACTGAGGCTGAATCAAAGCACCCCAGCCGACGCTCTGGGCGTAGTAATCGAGCTGGACACAGTCTGCAAAAGAAATATTTTTAGCAGAGCGTGGTTTCGATCCACGGACCGCTGGGTTATGGGCCCAGCACGCTTCCACTGCGCCACTCTGCTGTGTGGGAGAGTACTGGCTCTTCGTCACAGCACGTCTCACACCTGGGCAGTGTTGTCTGCGTCGCTTTCACACGCCTACATGTGATTGCGTAACATCTCCTACAGCTCTCAGCTTGACTTGTCTCGACTTTGCTCGACTGACGCTACGCTGACGCTTGCAGGCAGCGATATTTACCACGATCGCCCCGACATGCAGCTGCGAGAAGCACAGGAGTAACAAAGCACTCCACGATGCGGCGACATACGAAATCCACTGCCCAGCTACTCGTCGGAAACTAACAAAATGCCGACCCTGCCAAGATTCGAACCTGGAATCTTCTGATCCGTAGTCAGACGCGTTATCCGTTGCGCCACAGGGCCACCGGCAGCATTTTGTCTACGAGACAAGTGCAATTCGCTAAGAAATGTGTTCTCCACGGCTCAGCAAGCTACCAAGGAAGGTACCTCTCGTCCAGCTGCGTGGCCGCAGTGCGCCTGCAGAACTTAGAGCTTGCCACGCATCTGCTCTCGCTGTTCGACAGGTAGCAGAAGGCAAGGCGCGCTTTTTCGCATGTTTTCTCGACGACGAGAGCCGGTTGATGTGCATGTAAGCGTAGCATATGAAGCAAGAATAGCACGAACCATTCGTAGTCAGGTGCAAAAGTCGCAGTATGGCACCAGGTGGCGAACATATGTTTCTGTGGCCACCACTAGTTTCCAGCAAAGTGAATACCACTGACTGAGGGCCCTGTGTTGTAGCCCCAGTGGCGCAATTGGTTAGCGCACGGTACTTATAAGGCAGTAGCCGTGCGCAATGCCGGGGTTGTGAGTTCGAGCCTCTCCTGGGGCATATTTTTATTTCGTGGCACAGTCTCTGACAGCAACAGGAGGCTACGTTTGAGATGTATCAGCTATTTGAGGAATATAATCGTGCATTCGATACGGTAGCTGCGTCTTCCTCGGTAGTATAGTGGTTAGTATCCCCTCCTGTCACCCGGGAGACCGGGGTTCGATTCCCCGCCGGGGAGAGACATCCAATTTTTAATTGCTGCACTATCACTCGCCGTCTTAGTGTAGGACGTTTGCAGGTACTAGCAACATGTGTCTCCCACACAGGCAGCTGCCTACAGCGCATCCTCGGTAGTATAGTGGTTAGTATCCCCGCCTGTCACCCGGGAGACCGGGGTTCGATTCCCCGCCGGGGAGAGACATCCGATTTTTAATTGCTGCACTATCACTCGCCGAACTTAGTGTAGGACGTTTGCAGGTACTAGCAACATGTGTCTCCCACACAGGCAGCTGTCTACAGTGCATCCTCGGTAGTATAGTGGTTAGTATCCCCGCCTGTCACGCGGGAGACCGGGGTTCGATTCCCCGCCGGGGAGATGCGATTTTTATCTCACAAACCTGTTCGAGAGTTGCGCGTATGGGGATCGGAAGAGCATAAAGTTTGCGATCAAGGAGTGTAGTTGGTGCAAAATCTAAAAAAAAATGCTACATCTTAGGAAGTGGTTCTTGCATTCTTCACACATCAGGGTTTGCTACTGAGGCTGAATCAAAGCACCCCAGCCGACGCTCTGGGCGTAGTAATCGAGCTGGACACAGTCTGCAAAAGAAATATTTTTAGCAGAGCGTGGTTTCGATCCACGGACCGCTGGGTTATGGGCCCAGCACGCTTCCACTGCGCCACTCTGCTGTGTGGGAGAGTACTGGCTCTTCGTCACAGCACGTCTCACACCTGGGCAGTGTTGTCTGCGTCGCTTTCACACGCCTACATGTGATTGCGTAACATCTCCTACAGCTCTCAGCTTGACTTGTCTCGACTTTGCTCGACTGACGCTACGCTGACGCTTGCAGGCAGCGATATTTACCACGATCGCCCCGACATGCAGCTGCGAGAAGCACAGGAGTAACAAAGCACTCCACGATGCGGCGACATACGAAATCCACTGCCCAGCTACTCGTCGGAAACTAACAAAATGCCGACCCTGCCAAGATTCGAACCTGGAATCTTCTGATCCGTAGTCAGACGCGTTATCCGTTGCGCCACAGGGCCACCGGCAGCATTTTGTCTACGAGACAAGTGCAATTCGCTAAGAAATGTGTTCTCCACGGCTCAGCAAGCTACCAAGGAAGGTACCTCTCGTCCAGCTGCGTGGCCGCAGTGCGCCTGCAGAACTTAGAGCTTGCCACGCATCTGCTCTCGCTGTTCGACAGGTAGCAGAAGGCAAGGCGCGCTTTTTCGCATGTTTTCTCGACGACGAGAGCCGGTTGATGTGCATGTAAGCGTAGCATATGAAGCAAGAATAGCACGAACCATTCGTAGTCAGGTGCAAAAGTCGCAGTATGGCACCAGGTGGCGAACATATGTTTCTGTGGCCACCACTAGTTTCCAGCAAAGTGAATACCACTGACTGAGGGCCCTGTGTTGTAGCCCCAGTGGCGCAATTGGTTAGCGCACGGTACTTATAAGGCAGTAGCCGTGCGCAATGCCGGGGTTGTGAGTTCGAGCCTCTCCTGGGGCATATTTTTATTTCGTGGCACAGTCTCTGACAGCAACAGGAGGCTACGTTTGAGATGTATCAGCTATTTGAGGAATATAATCGTGCATTCGATACGGTAGCTGCGTCTTCCTCGGTAGTATAGTGGTTAGTATCCCCTCCTGTCACCCGGGAGACCGGGGTTCGATTCCCCGCCGGGGAGAGACATCCAATTTTTAATTGCTGCACTATCACTCGCCGTCTTAGTGTAGGACGTTTGCAGGTACTAGCAACATGTGTCTCCCACACAGGCAGCTGCCTACAGCGCATCCTCGGTAGTATAGTGGTTAGTATCCCCGCCTGTCACCCGGGAGACCGGGGTTCGATTCCCCGCCGGGGAGAGACATCCGATTTTTAATTGCTGCACTATCACTCGCCGTCTTAGTGTAGGACGTTTGCAGGTACTAGCAACATGTGTCTCCCACACAGGCAGCTGTCTACAGTGCATCCTCGGTAGTATAGTGGTTAGTATCCCCGCCTGTCACGCGGGAGACCGGGGTTCGATTCCCCGCCGGGGAGATGCGATTTTTATCTCACAAACCTGTTCGAGAGTTGCGCGTATGGGGATCGGAAGAGCATAAAGTTTGCGATCAAGGAGTGTAGTTGGTGCAAAATCTAAAAAAAAATGCTACATCTTAGGAAGTGGTTCTTGCATTCTTCACACATCAGGGTTTGCTACTGAGGCTGAATCAAAGCACCCCAGCCGACGCTCTGGGCGTAGTAATCGAGCTGGACACAGTCTGCAAAAGAAATATTTTTAGCAGAGCGTGGTTTCGATCCACGGACCTCTGGGTTATGGGCCCAGCACGCTTCCACTGCGCCACTCTGCTGTGTGGGAGAGTACTGGCTCTTCGTCACATCACGTCTCACACCTGGGCAGTGTTGTCTGCGTCGCTTTCACACGCCTACATGTGATTGCGTAACATCTCCTACAGCTCTCAGCTTGACTTGTCTCGACTTTGCTCGACTGACGCTACGCTGACGCTTGCAGGCAGCGATATTTACCACGATCGCCCCGACATGCAGCTGCGAGAAGCACAGGAGTAACAAAGCACTCCACGATGCGGCGACATACGAAATCCACTGACCAGCTACTCGTCGGAAACTAACAAAATGCCGACCCTGCCAAGATTCGAACCTGGAATCTTCTGATCCGTAGTCAGACGCGTTATCCGTTGCGCCACAGGGCCACCGGCAGCATTTTGTCTACGAGACAAGTGCAATTCGCTAAGAAATGTGTTCTCCACGGCTCAGCAAGCTACCAAGGAAGGTACCTCTCGTCCAGCTGCGTGGCCGCAGTGCGCCTGCAGAACTTAGAGCTTGCCACGCATCTGCTCTCGCTGTTCGACAGGTAGCAGAAGGCAAGGCGCGCTTTTTCGCATGTTTTCTCGACGACGAGAGCCGGTTGATGTGCATGTAAGCGTAGCATATGAAGCAAGAATAGCACGAACCATTCGTAGTCAGGTGCAAAAGTCGCAGTATGGCACCAGGTGGCGAACATATGTTTCTGTGGCCACCACTAGTTTCCAGCAAAGTGAATACCACTGACTGAGGGCCCTGTGTTGTAGCCCCAGTGGCGCAATTGGTTAGCGCACGGTACTTATAAGGCAGTAGCCGTGCGCAATGCCGGGGTTGTGAGTTCGAGCCTCTCCTGGGGCATATTTTTATTTCGTGGCACAGTCTCTGACAGCAACAGGAGGCTACGTTTGAGATGTATCAGCTATTTGAGGAATATAATCGTGCATTCGATACGGTAGCTGCGTCTTCCTCGGTAGTATAGTGGTTAGTATCCCCTCCTGTCACCCGGGAGACCGGGGTTCGATTCCCCGCCGGGGAGAGACATCCGATTTTTAATTGCTGCACTATCACTCGCCGTCTTAGTGTAGGACGTTTGCAGGTACTAGCAACATGTGTCTCCCACACAGGCAGCTGCCTACAGCGCATCCTCGGTAGTATAGTGGTTAGTATCCCCGCCTGTCACCCGGGAGACCGGGGTTCGATTCCCCGCCGGGGAGAGACATCCGATTTTTAATTGCTGCACTATCACTCGCCGAACTTAGTGTAGGACGTTTGCAGGTACTAGCAACATGTGTCTCCCACACAGGCAGCTGTCTACAGTGCATCCTCGGTAGTATAGTGGTTAGTATCCCCGCCTGTCACGCGGGAGACCGGGGTTCGATTCCCCGCCGGGGAGATGCGATTTTTATCTCACAAACCTGTTCGAGAGTTGCGCGTATGGGGATCGGAAGAGCATAAAGTTTGCGATCAAGGAGTGTAGTTGGTGCAAAATCTAAAAAAAAATGCTACATCTTAGGAAGTGGTTCTTGCATTCTTCACACATCAGGGTTTGCTACTGAGGCTGAATCAAAGCACCCCAGCCGACGCTCTGGGCGTAGTAATCGAGCTGGACACAGTCTGCAAAAGAAATATTTTTAGCAGAGCGTGGTTTCGATCCACGGACCTCTGGGTTATGGGCCCAGCACGCTTCCACTGCGCCACTCTGCTGTGTGGGAGAGTACTGGCTCTTCGTCACATCACGTCTCACACCTGGGCAGTGTTGTCTGCGTCGCTTTCACACGCCTACATGTGATTGCGTAACATCTCCTACAGCTCTCAGCTTGACTTGTCTCGACTTTGCTCGACTGACGCTACGCTGACGCTTGCAGGCAGCGATATTTACCACGATCGCCCCGACATGCAGCTGCGAGAAGCACAGGAGTAACAAAGCACTCCACGATGCGGCGACATACGAAATCCACTGCCCAGCTACTCGTCGGAAACTAACAAAATGCCGACCCTGCCAAGATTCGAACCTGGAATCTTCTGATCCGTAGTCAGACGCGTTATCCGTTGCGCCACAGGGCCACCGGCAGCATTTTGTCTACGAGACAAGTGCAATTCGCTAAGAAATGTGTTCTCCACGGCTCAGCAAGCTACCAAGGAAGGTACCTCTCGTCCAGCTGCGTGGCCGCAGTGCGCCTGCAGAACTTAGAGCTTGCCACGCATCTGCTCTCGCTGTTCGACAGGTAGCAGAAGGCAAGGCGCGCTTTTTCGCATGTTTTCTCGACGACGAGAGCCGGTTGATGTGCATGTAAGCGTAGCATATGAAGCAAGAATAGCACGAACCATTCGTAGTCAGGTGCAAAAGTCGCAGTATGGCACCAGGTGGCGAACATATGTTTCTGTGGCCACCACTAGTTTCCAGCAAAGTGAATACCACTGACTGAGGGCCCTGTGTTGTAGCCCCAGTGGCGCAATTGGTTAGCGCACGGTACTTATAAGGCAGTAGCCGTGCGCAATGCCGGGGTTGTGAGTTCGAGCCTCTCCTGGGGCATATTTTTATTTCGTGGCACAGTCTCTGACAGCAACAGGAGGCTACGTTTGAGATGTATCAGCTATTTGAGGAATATAATCGTGCATTCGATACGGTAGCTGCGTCTTCCTCGGTAGTATAGTGGTTAGTATCCCCTCCTGTCACCCGGGAGACCGGGGTTCGATTCCCCGCCGGGGAGAGACATCCGATTTTTAATTGCTGCACTATCACTCGCCGTCTTAGTGTAGGACGTTTGCAGGTACTAGCAACATGTGTCTCCCACACAGGCAGCTGCCTACAGCGCATCCTCGGTAGTATAGTGGTTAGTATCCCCGCCTGTCACCCGGGAGACCGGGGTTCGATTCCCCGCCGGGGAGAGACATCCGATTTTTAATTGCTGCACTATCACTCGCCGAACTTAGTGTAGGACGTTTGCAGGTACTAGCAACATGTGTCTCCCACACAGGCAGCTGTCTACAGTGCATCCTCGGTAGTATAGTGGTTAGTATCCCCGCCTGTCACGCGGGAGACCGGGGTTCGATTCCCCGCCGGGGAGATGCGATTTTTATCTCACAAACCTGTTCGAGAGTTGCGCGTATGGGGATCGGAAGAGCATAAAGTTTGCGATCAAGGAGTGTAGTTGGTGCAAAATCTAAAAAAAAATGCTACATCTTAGGAAGTGGTTCTTGCATTCTTCACACATCAGGGTTTGCTACTGAGGCTGAATCAAAGCACCCCAGCCGACGCTCTGGGCGTAGTAATCGAGCTGGACACAGTCTGCAAAAGAAATATTTTTAGCAGAGCGTGGTTTCGATCCACGGACCTCTGGGTTATGGGCCCAGCACGCTTCCACTGCGCCACTCTGCTGTGTGGGAGAGTACTGGCTCTTCGTCACATCACGTCTCACACCTGGGCAGTGTTGTCTGCGTCGCTTTCACACGCCTACATGTGATTGCGTAACATCTCCTACAGCTCTCAGCTTGACTTGTCTCGACTTTGCTCGACTGACGCTACGCTGACGCTTGCAGGCAGCGATATTTACCACGATCGCCCCGACATGCAGCTGCGAGAAGCACAGGAGTAACAAAGCACTCCACGATGCGGCGACATACGAAATCCACTGCCCAGCTACTCGTCGGAAACTAACAAAATGCCGACCCTGCCAAGATTCGAACCTGGAATCTTCTGATCCGTAGTCAGACGCGTTATCCGTTGCGCCACAGGGCCACCGGCAGCATTTTGTCTACGAGACAAGTGCAATTCGCTAAGAAATGTGTTCTCCACGGCTCAGCAAGCTACCAAGGAAGGTACCTCTCG